>NC_048226.1:33606210-33631599 GCF_002007445.2 Ailuropoda melanoleuca
ACCCCGCTCCCGCCGCCCCCTCCGCAGCGGTCCCCACCTCTTTCTCTGCGTCCGCCACCTCCCCTTTCGTGGCTCTCCCCACTCCCATCTCCTCGTCCCCACCCCTACTCCCAGACCCTGGTGGAGGTGGCTATTCCACGCAGCGCCGGTCCTGGGCACCGGGAACCCGCAGGGAGCGCGAATCATCTGTGCGCTGTAGTGGGCTACTGGGCTAGGGACCCCGAAGGGACTGCAGGGTGTGGATGGGCTTAAGAGTCTACCCCATTCTGTCGCTCGCTTCTGCCTCCAGCCCTCACCTCCGAAAGATCTGTGACCCACTGGAGCGTTTGCAAAGCTAAAGGCAGCCCTAGAGACTAAAAAGATCACGGGGGTAAATCAAAGCGTAAATAGGGAAACAATCATCAACACACAAGATCAGGCTAGAGGGAAAACACGTGTGCTTGCTAGTTGCCCCTGATGGGATTCTTTTCTTTTTGTAATTGGAGGCCCAGTGATGCTCTTGCAGAGGCACAGAAGACCTGGAATCAGCCTCCCCATTTCTCTGGTCCGTAAGTGGGAGGAGGAAGTCACCAATCATGTTTTCCCGCCTTACCTCTGAAACACAGAAACTTGCAACTTCTTTTTTTCCAGATGGCTGGAAAAAAAAAAAAATCCTCGTATTTTGGCTGTAGTCCAACGGATTTATCCCTGAGGCTCTGTCCTTGGTGGGAAGTCCAGGCAAGAGTGGGTGATATTCGCCTTCCCAGGAGGAAGTAGCCAGACACAGTAGGGCCCAAGACCCTGCAAAAGAGCCTGAAAGTACTTCATTCTTTCCACTTGTTTCTGGTGCTAAAGAGGATACTAATAACGTTCTGCCACTCCACACAGCTGTACAGTGCATGTTGATTGCCAACTGCTCTGTACAACTTTCTCACAGCTATGTTGTTTCCTCTGCAATTGAGAGCACCTGTCAGGTACAATCAGAGAGATCTGGAAGAAAATCTATGAAGAAAGTATAAGGAATGATAACATCATTGGACATCTATACATGGCTTTTTAGGAACCTTTTACTGAGCATTGCTTTGTACTCCTAGCATCCTTTTTCTCTTAAACCATTGTTTTCTTTCGTCCCTTCATCATTTTTTATAAGTAGCAAAAATCCAGCTTTTCCCCAATCTCAAGATTGACATGGTGGAATTTGTGGAGGGAGAGAGAGCAGTGAGAAAAAAGAATTTATCTCCACTGGATTCAGAAGAACCTCCGTATTTACAGGTCCTCAAGGCATAAAATAAAATAAAAAATAGAAGATGTTTTTCCTCTTAATAAAGGTCTTTATAATAAAATTTAAATGTTTTGTGCTTTGTATTGTCAGTGTCCAAAATTCAATTGTAGATGCTAAAATATGCTTATAATGTATTTACACAATTAAAAAAAACTTTTGAATTTAACTTAAATATTTCCAAGCTTAAATTTTTATCATCAATTCAGCATTACCAATTCAGCATTACATCATTTCAAACTTCAATTCTGAAAACTTCCTTAGAATCTGCAGTTGATGTCTGTTTGATGGCCCCGTGAACATCAGGAAGATGAAAAGTTTCAGGACAGAAACAATATCATTATCAGCATTTTGACACCTAGGGAAGACAATGATGTCTATACTTTGTTCCCTACACCTACCAGTTTGCTCTGTCTTGAGGAGAAACCCAAATGCATGGGAACTGTGTGACCCTCTACTTAATTTGGGCCTGGTTTCTTCTTTGTGCAATCGGTAGTCGAAGTGGTATGTTTGTGTGTGGCGTGGTGTCAGGGGTGGGAATGTGAGCTTTTGATCAAAAAACTCTTGACTCCAATCACTCATACATGGAGAGTAGACCATGAAGGTCAACTTCATGGAGGGGGGGCAGTGCATGGGAATGAAAATGGAGTTAATGATCAATCATGCCTTCATGATGAAGTCTCCATAAAAACCCCTAAGGTTCAGGATTCAGAGAGCTTCTGCGTTGGTGACCACGTGGAGATCACGGAGAGTGGTCCACCTAGAGAGAGCATGAAAGTTCCATGTCTTTTCCCACATACCTTACCCTGTGATTCCTTCCATCTGGATGTTGATCTGTATCCTTTATCATATCCTTTTATAATAAATGGGTAAGCAGTAAGTAAACTGTTCTCCCTGAGTCTTGTGAGCCACTCTACTAAATTCATCAAACCCGAGGAGGGGGTTATGGGAACCTCTGATTGATAGCTGATCGGTCAGAAGCCCAGTTAACACCCTGGGCTTGCGACTGCCGCCTCAAGTGGGTTTCTTGTTCTTGGGGCAGTGCAGGCAGTCTGGTGGGGCTGAGCCCTTAACCTGTGAGATCTGATGCTATCTCCAGGGAGATACTGTCAGAATTGAGTTACATGGTAGGACACCCAGCTGGTGTGATAGAATTGAGTTTTTCCCAGATCAGGTGGGGAATGTGAGCTGTTGGTTTGGGAAAAACAAAACAAAACAAAACAAAACAAAAACTCGTAAGCCCAATCACTCATACATGAAGAGCAGACAGTGGAGATCATCTCAGTGTGATCTGAAAAAAATATTCTCTTTAAATGCTCCACCCAAGGCCCATCACATATGGAATAGAAGCAGTTCTCCCATGAAAAACTTGGTGGAAGTTGAATAGCTAAACCAATGAGTAAATCTTGTTAATTTGGGAGATAAAAATTGTTGAGAGGCGTTATATTATTTTTCAATTTCTAGGACATTCAGTGCTACATCATGGCTAAGTTTACTAATTTATTTGTCCATCCATTGGCTTGTATATTAATTCAACAAAGACATATAAGCAGAGTACAGCTCTATGGTATGTACTGCATATAGGTTGACACATAAGAACAAATTACTTAAAATAGTTTCAGTTTTAGATGTTGTTCTAGTCTTCTAGAGCAGTATTTCCAATTTTGTCTCGTCAGTGGAGTCACCCTAGATGCTTTGAAAAACACTCATGCCTGGGCTCCTCCCCCATAGATTCTGTTTCGATCCATTTAGGGTAGGGTCTGGGCATAGGCGTTTTTCAAAGCTGTCCAGTGGCTTACCACTTTCAAGAAAGGTTGAGAACTAGTGGCCTAGGAGGAAAGATAATATGGGCACAAAGGGAATGTTAAAAGCACGTTTCCATGTGAGTGAATTTTCCTGGCTGGACTGTTATTTTGTGTTGGCTCTCATAGAGGATATAGAGGGGTCACCACTGCAGGTCCCTATCATGTGCACTGCCCTTACAGAGACTGAGTATGGCAATTGACTTAGTTTTTCTAAAGAAACAGGAATGAATTGCTGTAGAGACCCAAATTACAATTTGGTCATCTGAACTAGGAACTGTCATTACCAAAAAATGTTTATCCATGAACAAAACATCTCCTTACTAGTACTGATGTAATGAAGTCGATAGCTCTCCTTTCTGAAATGCCTACTATGTCCTGGACCGAGTCATAATTTCTTTACATTTCATTTCACTTTCTTATTTAGTTTTACAAGTTACATTGGAAACCCTAACCACTAATTACAAACCACACTTAGCATCTCGTTTTTTTTTCCCTCAACACTACCCATCTTCATTTTAATTATAGTTTCATAATTGTTGTGTTTTCAAATTTTCACTTGTTTCCATTGACCACGTTTTATGTTTACTGATTCTTTGTGCTGTGGATATAAGTCCTAAATCTCATAGTAATGTCTCCAAACTACACACAGAATGTTTTGCATTAGGGAAGATATCCTCTACACAGTCAATCCTATCCATGAGTTATGAGAGTCTTCTAAAAATAATTCAACAACAACAACATCAAAATGGCACTTCTTGAGGGGTATTTTGGTTAGCTTTTGGAGTTAATTTACTTTAAGGGTAATAGCCCTCTCTATATTGACTATGGGGATAAAAGATCTTATAGAGGGATTTATTTTGAAATGCAAAATATTGAAACTAAAATCAAAGCATGCTGTATTTAATAACAAGATTAACATCAGCCCTTCACTGGCCTCCTCTTATTTAAAGGTGAACTTTCCAGTAATAGCTGATACCCCAGTCTCTCTTGTAGAAGAAAACTTCATTCTTTTAAAATACCATTCATTTGAACACCCCGTATGGGTCACCTTGTATTATAAGCCATTTTGTTATACACATGTTTACAGGTCTACCTGCCTAAGAAGATTATGGCTGAAATAGGTTTTTTTTTCCCTTACAACCTAACCAATGCTGAATCCTACCCGTCTTCAAGTTTCTAGAAATATCATCAGTGGTTTCAATAGGAAACGTTTACGTTTTCTCAGTTTACCAGTTAGAATTTACTGTTGTCCAGAGGTTTTTTTTTTTAATAGTTTTCTAAAGTAATTTAAATGTAAAATAGAATGATATGCAATCCATAATATAATGCAGGGGGAGAACAGAGAGTACTGAAGTTTATTTCCTGGGGAGACTAGTGAGAAATGACTAGATTGTAAGTCTTTCAACCAGAAAATAAAGGATTTCAGAATGATGAGGAAAGTTTGAAGGAAATGATATAGGGTCCACAGATACCTCACATGGTACTAAATGACTCATAAAATGCAGTATTTTTTACATAATATGGGAAGGGTGCCAATGTCTGCACATCTTACCACTAAGTGTGGGACAGTACTATGATCTTTAACAGTATACAACATTTGTGGCATAATAGCTACAATAGGACTCTTCAGCTATTTTACACAGCAATAATCCAGTCCTCTCTCATCGGGATAAACTGTGAGGACAAATCCTTTCAAAATCAGAATTAGTTCCTTGGAAAAGAGTGAGGCCACAATTATCCCTAAAGTAGGAGCAGCTGCAACATGGGATCGGCCTGGAGTGTGGCAGTGAAGTGTTTCTCCCGTGCAATTAAGTGGATTTTTTTTTAACACAAACTAATATTCTATAAAAAGTCACTTGGAAGGTGAGTAGCTATGGAACTGCTGAGATGAAAGGAACAGTCCTTTTGCTTTACCTGAGTTAATATTCCTGCTTTAGTAAATGCTATTTTGGTGAAAATGGACGATCAAGGGTCACCCTTTCCCATGAAGTGGGGCCCGAAAGGGACCCAGAGTAATACAAAGGAAAGATAATTCTGGATTACTTGCACTCTCTGTGTCTTCTTTTGAACTGTGTTCATAGCTGTGTTTCGTTATTGTTGGTTTTCAAAAAGACATGATGAGTCAACAGGAACACTTCAATTTAAACCGGCAAGGTATCACTTGGGTGGAAACATGTAAATACAATCCACAGGACTTGGGCCAGTCAGCACCTTGTCCAGAGTGAGACAAAAAGGGATGAGAACTTAGTTTTCTACCACAGAGATGATTAAAGGATTGGGAAAATAAGACCTTTAAGAAAGATTAAAGGACCTGACTGGAGGGGGGTATACTCAGAGGCAGCAACGTAATATCTTCAAGTCGTGTATCTCACGAGTTCTTTCACAAACACCGAGAGAACACCTCCACTGAAGATGTAACATAAGAAATTGGATGCAATACTAGAGCACTGAGGATTTAGTCACACAGGGAAAGAATTTTCCCCAGGGATCTTGGCTGTATTGCCAAAGGAGAATGTGGACTCTCCATAGGTCTGGGTGTAGTCTCTGCACCCAATAAATTTTGTCATGTCACCTGAGCACCCAGGGACAACCCTCTTCTTGAAATATACCTTCCTTCTATACGATAAGGGGGCAGAGGGTTCGAAATTGGCTCTAATTATCGAAAGGGTTTCTGTGCTCAGAAGTTTTGGATAACATAAAATGATGTTCATCCAGACAGGGAACCAAGACATCTCTTAGAGTTCTTCAGAGTCGAAAAATGCTTTCTTTTACATTAGATTTGTTCCTGAATATTTTCAAGAACTTTAGTAACAAAGAAAAACAGCAAAGACTTGATCTTGCTGGCAAAATTGAAGACATGTTCTGAAACTAGGAATCAAAATGTTTAAATTAAATATTAAATATTGAAACTTGGAGTTAACTCGGAGTCAAACTGTTAAATTCATTTTTAGAATGTTACTTTCGTAAAAAGATACTCCCACGTGAGAAGGACGGCCTTAGAGGATGATCTGGGAGCCAAAGATGAAAGAAAAGGAATCCTCCCTGCTTTACAATAGAGTGTTTTAATGTGTAGCCTTCAATTCACTAATTCAAAAATCATACATTTTGAAGACAGCAAGAGACACTTCAGCTCCCTCTCAGGCTGATGGTTGCTACTGAGTCCCCACTCGTCCCATGAAATCTTCCAGGGCTGATTAGGTAAGTGATTTTGCACCCTCGCCCTGCCCCGTTTCCACGTGCGGTTCCTGATCTCTGCCCTGATTAGGTACTCACTGCTTCCTTCCTCTACAAATCCACTTACGCTTGACCTTCACGTCATGCAATTACCTGACTATCCATGGATTGCTTTAATGTTTCCATTTTGTTCCTAATGGTGCTCCAATCCGTCTGTCTGTATTAATGTGTTTGATGCTGATGAGAAGCTCCTAGAGGGAAGAGATGGAATCTCGCTGAATGGGACTGATGGCCCCAAATATCATCAATTCCTTAAACAGTGCTCTTAACAAGAAGACAGCTTAACTTAGCATATTTTCCCTTGGTTTCAGAAGGAGTTAATTTAGGAAGCCACTGGAAAAAAATTCAAGCTATCATAATATGTAAACATTTCCACTTCACTGTGACAGGGTGGGAAGAGTTACAATAGTAATGCAATCCCTATGGTGCGTCAGCTGTATTATTATGGTCTAATACCATTTTTAATTAAGGACACCATGATTAAGCGCCCTCTCTCTGTATGTTAGGTGTCTTACATACATAACAATATATGTTGGTGGTTGTTCCTCCTCTTCCCCCCACTCCCTTGGCTGCTTTATTCATTTATGTTTTCGGTGTGGCCTCTATAAGCATTTGCAACTTCTAGAATAGAAATTTACCAGAGAATGAATGGAGAGAACATCATTTAATCAGAGGGAGGAGTATTCACAAAGTCGAAGAGGCTTTTAAAGACAAAGAAAAGTTTGGGAACAACCAGAGCAAGCGACTGGGTATTTGGTGCAGTTTTTGAGGTGCCAAGGTGGGGGCAGGGGAAGGACAGAGGGACAGCGAGGAGCCCCGGAGAGCAAGTTTAGATCACCAAAACTGTTTGTCTGCGAGCTGGAACTTTGTCTTGAAGAGATTGAGGAGTCTTGAGGGGCTTTAATATAGAACTTGACCTCGATACCTTCTTATTATAATATTTTATGGACAATGAGATTTTCCTGTACTATTTCCATTACAGTAAGGTTTTCATAAGTAACCATTGGAGTTTGTTACCAAAGGAGACACTAGTTCCTCCTTTTTCTGAGTTATTAATCTGACATTTTAGTAGCATATAGACATTTAGTAGTATATAAATATGCCCAGGAAAATATTAAACTGGACAATGTGATCCTCTGTAATCTACCTCTCTCCCCAGCCTCATGTTTTCTCAACCTCAGAACATCTCACCTCTCAGTCCCAACCTCAGCATCTTAAATTACAGCAAATACCAGACTGCTTGGGCAAGACCACAGTCCCTCAATCTCAATTCTGAAATTCCAAAAGCTCTGAAAACTCCAAGGTGTTTCATTGTATATCTAGCAGCAAAATTGAAAGGCAACATCTCATCTAAACTGACAAGAGGCTCTTCATAGAATGTATTCATTCTACTCACCAAATATTCTTATGTTGTGTTGCAGAAATAGAACTGTGTTTGATTCTGGAGTGCTACCACACTCCTGAATCAAGGGTGGGTTTAGTACACTATGTAAAAGCATAAGTATATGGATAATATATATCAGCATATAACTATATAAGTAATACACTATATAAGCTTTCAAAAATTGTGAAGTTCAAAACACATTTGAAAAAATAAATAAATAAATAAAACCACATTTGGCCTGTAGGGTCCCAGATAATGGATTATGGACCTGCATTCTTAGTAACTTAAACTCACCAGATTTCTTTTGAAGTAATCCATCAAGGAACAATTTATCTACAATAAAAATCCACTGATTTGAAATGTATAATTTGATGAGTTTTGAGAAATTTGTGAACGAGTACCACAATCATGTACAGAACATCTCTATCTGCTCAGAAAGTTCCCTTGGACAACTTTCTAGTCAATTGCTTCCCCAACCCCCAGACCTCAGAAACACTTGACCTGATTTTTGTCACTGTAGGTTTGTTTTTTCCAAAATGTCATACAAATGGAATTTTTTTATTCTGTGGTCTTTTATGTCTGATTTTTCTTTTAGCATAATGTGTTTGAAATTCATCCACATTGTTCTGTCTATTAGTATCTTGCTCCTTTTTATTCCTAAGTAATATTCCATTGTGAATGTAACACAGTTTTATTTACCCACATGATGGGCATGTGGGCTCCTTCCAGTTTTAACTACAGTGAATAGAGCTGCTAAAAAAATCCAAGCACAGTACTTATATGTTTTCATTTTCTTTGGGTAGATATCTAAGAATGTGAAAGTTAGATTGCATAGCAAATGCATATTTCAATTTATAAGAAACTGCAAAACTGATTTCAGAAGTGACTGTACCTTCTTGTATTCCTACCAGTAATCTATAAGAGGTCTGATTGCCCCAAATCCTTGTCAACACTTGGCATTGTCAATCTGTTTAAGGTTAGCCATTCTAGTGGATTTGTAATTATATATAAACATTTTTTTAAATTTACATTTTGCTAGTGACTAATGATCTTTTCATACATTTGTCACTAGTATATCTTCTTTGATGGAAAGCCTGCTAAAAGCTTTTGCCTTTGTAAGATCAGGCTGTTTATCCACTTATTGCTGAGTATATTTTGGATGTAAGTCCTTTATCAGAGTCTATTTAAAAAGTAATAAGTAAGCTTAGAAAGGTTGCAGGATATCAGGTCAGTATGAAAGAAATTCTGTTTCTTTATGCAAGCAACAAACAATTGGACATTTTTTAAAAAAGATTTTATTTCTTTATTTCAGAGAGGGACAGAGAGAGCACAAATGGGGGAGGAGCAAAGGGAGAGGGCATCAGACTCCCCACTGAGTGGGGAGCCCAACTCGGGGCTCAGTCCCTGAGATCATGACCTTAGCCGAAGGTAGATGCTTAACTGACTGAGCCATCCAGATGCCCCAACAGTTGGGCATTTAAAAAATTTATTTATATTAACATCAAAAATGGGCACCTGGGTGGTTTAGTCGGTTAAGCATCTGCCTTCAGCTCAGGTCATGATCCTAGGGTCCTGGGATCGAGCCCTGCATCAGGCTCCCTGCAGAGAGCAGGGATAATATATATCCTTCTCCCCACCTTGTGCTCTCTAGCTCTCTCTCTCTGTGTCTCTTAAATAAATAAATAAATAAATAAATACATATTTTACAAAATAACATCAAATATATGAAATTTTAGGCATAAATCCCACAAAATATATAAAACCTGTGCACTAAAAATTGCAAAAACAATGCTGGATGAAATTAAAGCAGACCTAAAGAAATGGAGAGCTATACCATGTTCATAGTATGAAGGCCTTAATATAATTAAGATATCGTTCTGCTTGAAATAATCTATAGATTCAGTGAAATCCCAATAAAAGTTTTAGGCTTTTTTTTTTCATTGAAAATAAGAGGTTTACTTTAACATTTTTATGGAAATGCAAAGGATCAAAACAATTTTGGAAAAGAATAAAGTTGGAAAAAAATCGTATCACTGGATTTTAAGTAAAGCTATGATAATGAAGACGACATGATATTGGCATAAGGATAGGCATATAAATCAATTGAACAAAAGAGAAGTCTGGAAATAGGCCCATAAATACATAGATAATTGATTTTCAACAAAAGTGACAAGGTAATTCAATGGGAAAATGATTGTTTTTCAACAAATTCTGCTGGAACAATTAGATACCCTAATGCAAAAATAATCTCTTACTTCACACCATATGCAAAAGCTAACTCTAAACAGAGCATAGACTTAAACTTAAGATCTAAAACCATAAAAATAATACAAGAAAATATAGGATAAAATCATGACTTGGATTACACAAAGCTTCTTTAGGACACAAAATGCAATTTGATAAATTGAATTTTAGAAAAATTAAAACCTTGCTTTTCAGAAGTCATTGTTAATGAAATGAAAATGTATTCCACACACTGGGAGAAAATGACAAATGACTTGTAGCCCTTATGTTTTTAATATTCCTCTGCCTTTGTTCCCACTGTTTCCTCTACCCAACATCCCCTGCCCCTTTGTATCTACATGCAGAGGTTATTTCTCTTTTAGATTCAGATCAAGCATCAGATCTTTATTCTCTTCAGGACAGCATTGCAGACTTTCCAACTGGCACGTTCTAGGCTGGTCATAACATCTATCACACTCTTCCTGGTCAATTTACATGTCTGTTTTCCATAATAAACAATTAGCTCCTTGAGGTCAAAGACAATATTTGTTATGCTTTGTTGGGGTCTTGGCCAACTTTTCCATGCCCTGAACCCCTTTCCCTCAAAAAAACAACTTTCGACATTGCCCACCCTCCAGGTACAGCTCTATCATCTCTCACCCTATTGTTACTAAACTTCTTAAAATGATTCCCTATCTCTTCTTCTTTACCCTCCCATTTACTCTTCAACCAATGGCAATCTGGATTTCTGTTTCTGAAATATTTTCTATGGAAACTGTTCTAAGACTCCCATAGAATGTAAATCAGTCCGTTTCACTGGGCACAATTTATTTCTCACATTTCTTGACTTTCTTGGGGCTTTATAAATTGGTTCCTTGTTAGCCTGTGAAGTCTTTAAGTGAAGGGATCCTGCCTTATATTTGTCTGTAGATAGACAACTGGGGAGCATCTACATGAAGGGAACCAACAGAAAGAATAGCATGACAAGAAACAGAGGAATAAGAGAAATCAGGGGAACATGGAGTCCTAAATTCCAAGAAGGAATATTCCAGGAGGGAATGGGAGGCATTCATCTGGTTTCTCATTCAATCAATCATCCACACAACAAATACCACTTGAGTGTTCACTGTCTTCCAGACACAGTGCTGGGCTCCAAGTCCACAAAAGCTTTTCTACACCCTCCCCTGGATGATTATCTCCTTCTGTAGCTCCAACTACACTTATTTTCTAATCCCTGTCAAATCTAGGTCCCTTTTCTATTTTCTGACTCCCAGGTGCCCATTTCCAACCATCTACCAGCTATATCTGGCTATATTTCTTCAGTCACTGGAACTCATAATACACACATAAATGTTGGAGTACTTGGGTGGCCGGGTCAGTTAAGTGTCTGTCTTCAGCTCAGGTCATGATCCTAGAGTCCTGGGATCGGAGCCCTGAGTCTGAGTCCGGCTCCTTGCTCCCCAGCTCCTTCTGCCCCTCCTCCCTACTCATGCTCTCTCTTGCTATCTACCTCTCTCTCTCAAATAAATAAATAAGTAAAATCTTAAAAAAGATACACACATAATCTTGATAAATGCAATACACATATAAATAGCTTCCTCCTGGAATGCATATCTCATTTAATAGTTACACTCAGTCCTATAGTTAACTATAGGTCTCACCCTTTGTCATTTCTTATCTGGACTACTGCTCTTCCCGAGTCTCTTACCTGTTCTCCTTCCCTACAATTCAGTACCTACACACGCTCCGTGACCTAGCAGACACTTGGGAGCCCGCCATTGCCCTGCTTCAATGCCTCCGACAGCTTTTCTGATACCCAAACACATCAAACCATTTGCTCTCCAGCAATTAGCTGCTTGTGCTTGTCTTAATTTCAAGCATTTGCACCTACTGTTCCCGCAGTCTAGAAAGAACCTGCTCACTACCACATATTCACGTGATAGCTCCTCTTACCTTCAAGACTCAAACCAAATACTCCTTCAGTCAAGCTGTGCTAAGCCCTCCTCCCCCAGCACAGGAGCACTGTACAGTCCTTCATTACTGTGCCCTAATGATTTGTTTATAAGCTCTTCTTCCATTCTAGATTACATCTCAATCACCCTTATGCTTCTAACATCTGCTTTAAAGACAAGTACAAAAAGCTCGTTTTGAAAGGGCAAGTTTTTTTTCTGATTTTGATGTGACAGCTTCTATTAGGTGTTATTTGGGAATAGTGTCATATATTTTATGGTGAATACAGTAGTTTAAAAAAAGATTTAGCCACTTCCTTAAGCAGTGGTTTATCTCTCCCTCAGAGAAAACCAGAATGAGTTTTTTAATAAAATGATTGAAAAGGTACACTGAATCTTCAATTTAATTATTTCAATTCCTGCAAAAAAAGGTCTTTCAGAGAGGCTGCCTCTTGGTAAAATGTGATAAAGTTCCAACACATTCTTAAAAATTGTAAATTAATTTATAAATTTCCATTCAAAGTTTAATCTGCTATTTTCACATAAGAAAACTCATAATGTTGCTTCCTATTGACTTAGTATCTTTGCATCTAGAATTTAAGCCAGTATTTCATCTCTTTCTAGAAGTTTCCAGAGGCACTTGGTGCATATCAGTGAATGTTGCCCATTTTTATTGCTCTTGGAGTTAAGTAAAGACTCCACACCCAGCATTCTGGATCTTTAATATATTAAAGTCTAGTCTTAATTCTTTCAGTATCTGTGTATCTACCGGAGCAGATCACTTCGTATTCTTTTAGCATGCCCTGTCTTTTTACGTGTTTGTTCCTAGACAAGGCCCAGCCCTGCCTTCTACTTCCTCCTGCCACCATAACTACCCTCTCTCTCTTCCTGTGACTCCTCCTGGTCCTTCCTACCTGTTGTAGGCTTTCCCCAATCTCCTTCCCTGAGCAATTATTGGTGATTCTTTCATTCTTTCATGGGACTTCTTACATTTCACCTTGCCTTCTGTGTGTGTGTGGGGGGGCTGTGATCCTGTTATTTTCTCTTCTCAAAAAGCTGTTGGGGCAGTCCTCCCATGTCCTGTTCATCTCTGAGGCTCTGCAATGCCAAGCACAATTTCTGAAACATAACAAGTACTCAGTAATTATTTGTTTAGTTGAATTGAGTTCAAATAAATCTAAACAGCTTTCTCTTCACTGTGTGTTGACAAAATAATTCTAACAAGTTCATAATCACAGGAATCGGTGGAGCCAGGATTTGAACATGGCAGTTTACTGCACTTTAAATCCCAGGACTTTGTTGCCTCTCCAGTAAACAGAATATGCATTGCAAGGTTGTTGGTCCAGCTATATAGTTTAGCTCTAATCAGTAAAACCTAAAAATCGTCCTAGTAAGACTGAACATTTTCTCCATAACAGTGTGTGAAAAGAAAAGATTCTATTCTTTCTGTGACATTAATTTCAAAAGTGGAAACATATGCCTTTTAAAGAGCATTCCTTTAATAAATGTATTATGACCTCATCATCTATTGCATATGTAATTTTTTTTCAGGATCTATAAGATAAGGATATAGAAATACAGAGATGTAATGACATTTACTGTATACTATTGGAGAGAGCGTCCCTGACTTGAAGACCCAGACTCCTGAGCACTCATCAATGGCTCCAAAGTGGCAAAGGTGGGTTTAAAGCCAAACCTGTGGGGTTTGTAATAGAACTGGCTTAGAGCTCAGTGGTTTATTCTGGATCTTTGGGCTTCGAGAAGTTGGAAGAAGTAAGGGAACTGCAAAACATCTTTTTCATCTGTGTTGGGACTTGAAAATCCAAAAAGGGAGTCTAAAAACGAACACTACCTTAATCTGTCCCCACCTAAAGTAACGCTTGTTCTAACTGAAAGCAGTGTTGTAGTCGATTTTAGAAGCCCAGGAAGAACTGGCTGAAGTGATGAGACAGCATTGAATGTCCTTCTGCATTTGGGGATACATCTGAATTCTTTTTCTTTCATGGCTGGGCTTTTTCTGGGGAACAGGAATGGCAGAAAATCTCTTTCCGCAATGTCCTTTAACAGCTGTGTCAAAATTCTCCTGAGCTGCCTGCAATTCTTCCTTCTTTGCAGTTGAGTTGGCTTTTCCCATGTGAGTTTCAAGGCCATGGGCAGTTCCTTACCATCTTCTTGGCTGAGACCTCCTTTTCAGGGCAGCAGCCCCTCTGTTAAGAATATCTCAAGTAGGTATTGTACTTTACAGGCAGTGTAAAATTTCCTTTCTAAAATATTTTCTAAAATATTTTGAGAATGTGAGGTTCTGGCAGGATATAGAGACTACAAATCAGATTAAATAATTCCCATTGCCAAGTGATCAGACAGAAAAAGAATTGTACAGAAAGGAAAACTCCCGACCTCGTTGGCCGTGGCCTTTGTTGGCTGCCTTCTGAGGAGTCTGGTTCCAATGGGCATAAAGCACTCGCTCCGTGGCTATTTGGAGGAATGTCGGCCTCCTGCTCCATGCCAAAAAAGATCACACCAAGACAACTTCAGCAAGTAAGTTTGCCCTTATATTTGGTTATGGGCACCAAACAATATGTAGGTCTAAGGTTTCATTTATCTGGATAATTAAATAAGCCTGGAACAATATATTAAAGAAAAAAAATTTTTAACCCCTCTTTTTTAGATGACACTATTTGGCTTTGCTCTTCTTACCTTGAAACTACCCCAATGCAAGCAACAATATCTGCCAAGGGAGTAGGAAAAAAATGCTTCTATACTCTTGGCTAGTGTGTGCTTTCTGGTGGGGGAGACCACAGCGTGGGGATTACAAACCCTTGTTCTGGGATCCGCCATGTTGGGTCTACATACACGTCGTACTATCTCCCAGACTTTGGGGAGTGGATCCATCTTTTGATGCTCGGTTTCCCTATCTGTACAAGATGCTAATATGAAGACAAAATATGTTTTCTGGTAGGCAGATTGACAAAGACTGTAAGATAAAACTTCTGGTATGTATCGAGCCCTTAGCGTAGGCTCGGGTTTAAATTCCTTATGTGTATTATCCCACTTGATTTCTTACCCCATGAGGTAGGCTCTATTATTACTCGCAATTCATCAGAGAAGAGCTTGGGACACAGAGAGGTAAAGGCATCACGTAGGAAAGTCCCACAGTTTTCCATCTGGTTTGGTTTTCCACCAATCCTGGTGCTAGCCAGGATTCCAGCTTAGGCAGGGCGCCTCTGCACACGCATGCTCCTTTCCAATGTGAACTGCTTTCTCATAGGCATGGCCAAACGTGACTCGTGGTGTTTTCAGAGCACACGGACATGTGTGCACTTAATACATTGAGTGCTCCTGAGCTGTACCAGCAAGGCCCAGGGAGTCGTTCAGAAATGGTGAGAGCCCACAGTTCATCACCTGCCTCGGGGGGAGGTGGAGCTCAAACACCAGCCCTGACGTCACACCCCCCCACCCGGCCCCTGTCCCTGGCGCCCCCTTGCTGAGCCTGCGCTGCTCTGAGCTTTCCATAGAAGCCTAAAGGGAAGATCCATTCTCTTTCCCTCTTTGTCTTGCCTACTATTTCCACACCTCACCCCTACCTTGTTACTCTTAAACATCATCAGCCAAACAAAGGAATACTCTTGAGGCTGCTATTTCAGACTCCGTGGGCAGGAGGCTTTAGTAACCAGGTCTCTGTACTAGTTAGACATGCTTTTTGGCTCCGCTCACGTTTCAAGATGCTCCATGAATGCTTTCTTTGTAAAGTCGTTCTTCACCTTCTTGCCCCAGCTTGAGTGTTTATTCTTTCGTGATGTCTTCCGTATGCTGCTATGTTTATGTATCTGTCTCAACTAACCAAGAGACTATAATCTTCCTGAGGACAGAGATTCTGACTTGCTTATCATGCTGTATCCCGCAACAGCTAGCATAATGTCTAACAAATAGAAGCTCATGAAGAATTGGAGAATGTAAGACCTCTATAAATCAAAGCATTCCCATAAACCAAGTCAAAATACCAATGCAGATCGGGAGAAAATCTTTGCAATTTATGCAACAAAGCACTCCTATCCTAACATACAGATGTCTTCGTATTAGAAGTAAAGGAAACAAAATGATTTTAAAAATAGATAAATGGCACAAATAGTGGATTTACAGAAGGAAAAATGCAAATAAGCAAATAGAAACATGTGAAAAAAAATTGTAATTCTCACTAGAAACTGAGAAAATGTAAATGAAAATCACTGCTTTTTTAAAAAAATATATATAGGCAAAAACTTAAAAAGATTTATTTGGAGCCAAAAAAAAAAAAGTGGGGGTGGGGGCAGGTTTATGTACAATGGGGAATGTGAAGGAGTTTGAAACCATATAATTTATGTGCAATTCTCCTAGGGCTGCCATAACAAACTACCACAGCCTGGATGGCTTAAACAGCAGAAGTTTATTTTCTCCCAATTCCGGAGACTAAAAATCTGAAATCAAGGTGTCAGCAGGATTGGCTTCTTCTGCGGCCTCCCTCCTTGGCTCATAAATGCCTCCTTCTTCCTGTGTCTGCACGTGGCCCTCCCTCTATGCATGTTTGTCCGAATTTCCCCTTCTTAGAAGGACACCAATCTATTGGATTTCGGTCCACGCTACTGACCTCATTTTACCTTAATTACCCCTTTAAGGACTCTGTTTCCAAAAACAATCACATTTTGAGTCTGCTTTAGGATTTTAACATATGAATTTGGGGGGACACAATTCAGCCCCTCACATGTAGACATGTAACAGATAAAGACAGATAGATGATAAATTGATGCGTGTTTCAGGAACAAAC
This sequence comes from Ailuropoda melanoleuca, assembly GCF_002007445.2. Taxonomy (NCBI): domain Eukaryota; kingdom Metazoa; phylum Chordata; class Mammalia; order Carnivora; family Ursidae; genus Ailuropoda; species Ailuropoda melanoleuca. The sequence continues at coordinate 33,622,865 of NC_048226.1, forward strand.
CAGGATAAACTCTAAATTGTTAACAATGTTTACCTCTAGGGTTGGGATGGGATGGACAAGGAGCATTTGCTTCTTTTTACGATCTTCAAAGGTCAGGCATGATACAAGATTTGTTCCTTTTTTAATTTTTCAGGATTTTTGAATAATCATAATAAAATAATAGAACTATCACACACAGAAAACATATCATCAGAGACACAAGCTGATCAGATGTTCATCGGTACTGTTCCTAGTCCTGAGCACATAAGAAAACTACATTTCCCGGCCTCCCTTGTACTTAGACTGAGGCTATGTGACTGAGTTTTGGTCAAAGAAATATCAGTGGAAGAAAATAAGACCCTCCAAGCCTTGACCTTAAAATATTTCCCATTATCTCCTTATCCTAACATTTTCTCTTCTTGGCATCTTGTTGAATGCAGAGGACCTGGTGAAGAAATTCAAAGGCCACTCTCTGAGGTGGCAGAGGCACATGGTGGAAGGAAGGAGCTGGGGTTCCTTAGTAACCTTGTGGTAGAGAGCTGTTCAAGATGGCTGCCTGGCTCATATCTGACTTTTGTGTTAAGTGGCTATACTTTGGGGTTATTTGTTCCAACAACTGGCATTAATTTCTTCGACAAAGATATTACCAAAATTAGCCCTTTTCTATAAAGTAAATTCACTCCTGTAAAATGAAAGATATATCCACCCTTTGAACTAAAAATCACTCTTCTAGGAAACAAAAGTTTATAACAAAAATGTTGAGTATACAAAGATGTGCTTATAGAGATATGCTTGTGATGGGAAAAAAGTCAAGTGTATTTTCATCCACAGGGAAATGCATAAATAATGACGCACTGATTTATTAAACCTTATAGAGACATTAAAGGAATGATCTAGCTATATATATTGACATGGAAGATGCTTATCAATAAAGTTATTTACATAATAGACTTGGAAATAAATATAGGATGATTTGTTACTATTAAAACTACATTGTAGGATGCGATCAACTTAAGGAAAAATTGGGAGGAATAATGTATGCAACTTTATTGTATACAGTTGTCATCTTTTTAGTAGATGGATTTCAAAAATAGCCCCAATTCTTCTCTTTTCTTTTATCCATACCCTTTGAAACACTACTTTGCAGGTTTTCTCATCAGGAGGTGCAGTCCATTTCCCTATTCCTTAAGTCCAGATTAATACTGGAATTTGCCCTGGACACTAGAAAATGGAAAAGACTATAGTATGCTGGTTTGAGAGGTCTTGCATACTCCTATTCTTTCTTTCTTTTTTTTTTTTTTTGTGGCTGTGTTTCCACCTTGAGAATAAGCTCAAGCTAGCATGCTGAAGAGACCTGCCAAGATCAGCAAAGCTGACTACAGATGGACAAGGAAACCCAGCTGAGAGCAGAGCATTGCCTGGCCACCCTGTGGATTCTTCCCCCTTTCTTCCCTGTAGATTCTTCCCCCTTTCTTTCTTTCTCTCCCTCCCTCCCTTTCTTCTCTCTTTTCTCTCTCTCTTTTTCTTTTTTTTAAAAATACTTATTTATTTATTTGAGAGAGATAATTCAAGTGGGGGGGGCAGAGGGAGAGAGATAGAGATAGAGAGAGAGAAACTTAGGCAGGCTCCACGCCCAGCCCAGAGCCCAACATGGGGCTTGATATCACAACCCTGAGATCATGACCTGAGCTGAAATCAAGACTCAGGCGCTTATCCGACTGAGCCATCCAGGGGCCCCTGTCTCCCTTTTTCAATAAAGATAGAGCTTTCTTTAAAATTGCCATAAATGATGTACTCAATAGCCCATCACATCTACCAGGATGAGGCCTGCAGCAACGGAGATTAGGCAAAGTACTTCTTAGTTCTGGCAATCTACAATGCAAACAGACCCTTCATGAAGCCAACGCACCCAGAAAATAGTGTAAAAATTTTCATAATAAAACAAAAATTATTCTCTCAATAAAAGAGCTGCTTGATACACAGTCTGCTTTTTTCTTGCATCGGATTTTACCTAGTGGTATTATTTCAAATGGAAATATATACATTTCTCTTTTATCCTCTGGTGCAAATGAGATGCATGCACATGTTTTTATTCTTGCCTACAGCATCCATGGTCAACTGACCCTCTGTCTCTGGATATTAAGGGAATGAAGAGATGTAAAGATTTTTATCTGGGATTTAAAGGAACATCCTGGTGGGGATATCACAAAATTTCATTGAGATGGCCATATTTTCACATGAATGGCCTTCACTAAGATGAGAAATTGTTATGGATAATGATATAATGAAAAGACAAATGACTGTTCCAAGGGATGTTTCATATGGAAAGAATATTTTTAGAAGGAAAGAGTTAATTTTCTAAGAATGGGATTTATAAAATGAAAAGAAAAGCTGATGGTTTTACTGTCATAGTCTTAAATTGTAATCGTTTGTTAAATAATATCTCAGAATTCCTGTAGGTGACAGTTAGCAGATCTCTTCCCAGAGATAATGGAAACAAGCAGTGGTTTTGAGCAAGATGTTGGTGCAGAAAATAGACGTGTTGAATGGTTCCAAAATACCCCTGGGGTGGAAGACAATATTAGCTGTAAAATAGCCAAATTAAAAATCATTTAAAGTCAGATTTCAATATGGTATTTTCCTTTTCAATAGAAAGCATGAAATTATATTAAGCCTCATTTTGATTATTCAAAACAGTGAAATAAGGATCTTTGCTTTTATACAGCAGCGGGTTTGCTGAGCAGAAGCCTTCATTTGCCGCTACATTTCCTTGCATCATTACATAATTGTTCCCTTGTATGCCAGTTATTCCATGGGTACTGAAGTATGCTGGGCTGTTGAGCTAATCCTTAGTTATAACGCAGTGTTATGCTTAGAGGAAGATGCACAAATATTTTGAGTGAAGAACAAAGCTTCAAACGGGATAATTAAAATCACCTGATACTCTTACAAAGGAATTGGTTAAACATATAGTGCCTTCAGTTAATGTCTAACCTCACGAGTAATCAGGAAATGCACATTAAATCACTGAAGAGACAGCACTTTTCACCTATCACATACTGCAGTGAACTGTAAATTGCTACAACCTTTCTAGAAAGCAATTTGGCAAAATCCATCAAGAGCCCTAAAAGAGTTCATACCCTTTGTCAGGATAATAACCCATCCAAGAATCTATTCTAAGGAAATAATCAAAGATACAAAGATTTTTATACAAGGATATGAGTTGAGGCACTGTTTATAACTGTAAAAATATTAAGATTTCTGAAATCTTAATGTCTGAAAATAGAAATTAGCTAAATTATCTACATTTCTATGATTGAATGCTGTGGAGCCAATATAATCACATGCTTGAGGAACACAGAATGACATGCAGAATGATTCAAGTTTTATATTGTGTGTGTGTGTGTGTGCGTGCATGTGTGTGAGAGAGAGGTTGAGAAAGAGAGAGAAGTAGGGTAGGGAGGGAGGAAGTAGGGAAGGAAGAGAGAGAGAGAGTAATGTTTAGAAAACTTCTGGTATAACCAAAAAAAGTGCATTTGTATAATATGCATGAGTAAAGATATTTTCTAAAGGTGTTAATTTTTAAAAAGGATTTATTTATTTATTTTAGAGAGTGGGAGGAGGAGAGGAGGGGCAGAGGGAAATGGAAAGAGAGAATCCAAGCAGATTCCCCACTGAGTGCAAAGCCTCAGTTTACACTGTCATAACCTAAGCTGAAACCAGGAGTCCGACACTTAAATGCCTGAGCCACCCAGGTGCTCCGTGAGCAAAAATGTTTTTAATGCATGTGGGGCAAGAGTTAAATTTTGCTATACTGAAATTAAAATTAAAAAATAATAAAATTACAGGAAAAATTAAATTTTGCAGGAAGGATAAGAAAGAGAGAAAATACATGGTAAGTAAGCACAAACATTAGTGTTTCACTTGGGAGTAGCTTTGAATGGATTTGATAAGGGCTGTGTGTAAGGGGTAGGAAATAAATCACGGGACTGAACAGGGCTAAAAGGCAAATTGGAGAAATTCACCTACAGAGGAGAATTGCTAAAGGGCTCTCCAGCCCCTTAGTCCCATCGTAGATAGCAAAAACACTCCCTAGAGAGATGGTGGGTGTGTGTATCTTATCTTTGACCCTGGGTTAAGGAGAAAAAGAATGAGAAAACAACAACAACAACAAACAACTTTTTAGAGAGACAGTGTAAACTGTGCTTTACACTTACTTGGGATTGAGGTCTGATTTTACATTATAAGATGGGTGTCCAAACTCTTAAGATAAGAAACTTAAAGTATAATATGTTGGTAATGACCTCAGAGGTCTGCAACTTATTTGCCTTCTCTTCATCTATTGGTGATGGAGGGTTTCCTGCCCTAGGGATATGAGGATGGCTGAACACAGCGCACTCAACACTGGACAGAGAAGAGGGACAGAAACTTATTAATCATACATACTCACAGCCTGGAGGATGAGGATACTGTGTCACACAGGGTCACACTGTTGCACTTGCAAACAGAATGAAAAACAAGGGCTGTGAGAATCAATCTCTTTAGTATTAAGAGGCTAGGGTGACTCCTAATTCCTATGGGAGGATGTGATTTGCTTGTTTGCATAATTATGTAGTTTGGCAGGAAACTAAAACCTACTATTCAGTAATAAGCAGTCACTGTGCACGGTCTCCATGATAAGTAGGGTTGTTTGGCTAGAGGGCCTTATCTAAAGGAGTAGAGGAGGGAAGGAGAGTTGTGCTTAGACCATTTGAGGCCCTCCAGTTTTCAGACATCAAGGTAGTACATAATACTGAATTTTAATCTCGTGCCTTAATCAAACCCAGAGGAAACAAAAGCAAATCCTCTCTGGGGAAATGCAGTTAACCAATCACAGGGAATTCCCACAGCTGACATTCTAGGAAGTAACTATGGTCATAGGAGAAACCAAGCTAACTGAGTGAAAATCATACTAAACAAAAAACTATAGAATCAGATATTTAATCACCAGATGCTAGAATTATCTGCTAAAAAAATAAAGCAATATGTTTAACAGTATTAAAAAAAAAGTAGTGTGAAAGTATGACTAAAAAAAGAGACTACCAAAATCCTAAGATTAGACAAATAAAATAATAGAGACTCTAGAAATGGAATTAGAAACTGAAAGAACTAATCAGAGTAAATTAGAAATAGTTGTAGAAAGAACTAGCAAACTGAAAAAACTATTCAAAAAATAAGACATTAAGAGACTTGTATGACAGAATGAAGCACTCCAACAAAGTCTAGTTAACGTTGCAGAATATAACAGAAAGAATGAGGAAGCAGGAATATTTACATGTATAAATGTTGACAGATAGCGAATCTTAGAATCAAGAAGTTCAACGAGTCACAAGCAAGAAAAAAAAATTAAAACAAACAAAGAAAAAGTTTTCAACACAAGCCAGACAGAATTCTAAACAATTAATATATATCAACTGTTTATCCTCACAACATGTGAGCTAACTGAGGCACAGAAAACTCAAATAATATGCCCAAATTTTCATTATTGGGAAATTAGAAGAACAATTTGGGTCCTGAGTTCATGCTCTTAGCCACTATATGATACTGCCTCTTTAAGAGATGCTCAGGTAAGTACATCATACTGGCATGACAAACACCAAAGGCAACGAGATCTTAAAAACAGTCAGAGGGAAAAGCCAGATAACTTACAAAGGAAAGTCAGTTAAACAAATAACTCACTTCCTTCTCAACTCAGAAAACATAGAGTAGCTGACTTGATAAAAAATAAGATTCATCTATATGCTGCCTATAAGAGACACACTTTCGATGTTAGGTTGCACATAGACTAAAAGTGAAAGGATGGGAAAAGATATTCCATGCAAATGGAAAAGAAAAGAAAGCTGGAATAGCTACTCCTAGATCAGGCAAAATTGATTTTAAAACAAAGACTGTAATAAGGAACAAAGAAGAGTATTAAATAATGGTAAGAGGGCCAATCCAATAAGAGGATGTGATATCTGTGAATGTTTATGTACCCAACATAAGAGTTCCTAATAAAGCAAATATTAATAGATCTAAAGGGAGAAATAGCAATAAATAGCATCAGATGAGTTTAATACCCCACTTACATCAATAGAGAGATCATCCAGATAACAAATCAATATGAAAACACGGGTTAAATGACACATTAGGCCAGATGGACTTAACAGATAACACGCAGAACATTTTGTCCAAAAAGACCAGAATACACATTCTTTACACGTACATGTGGAATATTCTCCAGGACAGATAACGTTAGTTCACAAAACAAGTCTCAATAAATTTAAGAAGATTGAAATCATATCAAGAACTTTTTGGTCAGAGTTAAGATGGTGGAGGAGTGGGGGACCCCTTTTTCAGCCAGTCCCCTGAGTCGAGCTGGATAGGTACCAGACCAGCCTGCACATCCACGGAATCAGCCTGAGACACAGGAAGATACACCTGGATCTCTACAAATGAACATCTCCAGTGCTGAGTATTGAGGTACGAAGCGGGAAGCCGTGAAACCGCGCACAGATATCGGAAGATAAACGGAAGGGGGAGGTAGCCACCGCGTTTGGGGGCCGGGAAGCGGTAGCCACTTGCATGGGGGGAGCGGGCGGACTCGCAGACGGCACCCGCGAAACAGCAGACTGAGACCGTGAGTTGGAGTGCACGCCACCAGACATCTCACGGAACTCCGGTGTGCTCACTGGATCCAGACTGAGACCGGGAGCTCCACAGCAAACACGGGGCAGCTGACGGCTGGCAGCTGGCAGCTGGTGGCCTTAGAAACACAAAGGACAGAGACGCACCAGTCCTGGAAGTGAGGGCTGGGGCGCTGGGTGTGGGGCGCATATCCCGGGAGGCCCACCAACTGTTGAGCAGCACCAACAGTAACAGAGTTAAAGTGGCCAGAACATCAGTGGAGAACGGGCCGCAATCCCTCTGTTCTGAGACAGAGGCTGAGATTTGGCCGCTGCTGCTCTGATTCTCAGAAGAGGCACAGCAGACCACCAGGGAAAGCCGCCAGAGAACAAAAGTCTGGAAATACTGGCTCACAGCGTGCCCATCCCCATCCCCTCTCACAGGAGACACGAGACTCTACCCAAACAGGGTTTCCTGAGTACTGGCGCAGCAGGCACCTCCCCCAGAAGGCAGGCTGAAAAATCAAGAAGCCCACAACCCGGGGCTCCTGGGTGGTGCAGTCATTGAGCGCCTGTCTTCAGCTTAGGGCGTGATCCCGGCGTTCGGAAAGAAGTCCCTCATCGGGCTTCTCCACCGGGAGCCTGCTTCTTCCTCTCGCACTCCCCTGCTTGTGTTCCCTGTCTCACTGCTTGGCTCTCTGCCACATAAATAAATCAATAAATAAAATCTTTAAAGAAAAAGCCCACATCCCTAAGATCCCTATAAAACAAGGGCACACGGCCTGGGTCCCAGTAAATAATTTGGGCTCTGGACAACCTACAACCTCTCCTCATCAGAATGACAAGAAGGAGAAGCCCCCCCCCCACCCCAGCAAAGAAAAGACAGTGAGTCTGTGGCCTCTGCCACAGAAATAATGGATATGGATGTAACCAAATTATCAGATGGAATTCAGAGTAACAATGGTCAAAATGATGAGTAGATCTGAAAAAAGTATTAATGAAAATGTTACTGAGAATATAGAATCCCTAAGGACGGAAATGAGAGCAAATCTGACAGAAATTAATAATTCTATGAGCCAAATGCAGGCAAAACTAGAGGCTCTGAAGGCCAGGGTCCCCGAAGCAGAGGAATGTATTAGTGAATTGGAGGATGGGTTAGTAGAGGAAAAAACGAAAATGGAAGCTGGACTTAGAAAAATCCACGCCCACGAATGTAGGTTACGGGAGATTACTGACTCAATGAAACGTTCCAATGTCAGAATCATCGGCATCCCCGAGGGGGTGGAGAAAAACAGGCCTAAAAGAGATATTTGAACAAATTGTAGCTGAAAACTTCCCTAATCTAGCAAGGGAAACAAACATTCGTGTCCAAGAGGCAGAGAGGACCCCATCCAAGCTCAACCACGACAAACCTACACCATGTCACATCATAGTGCAATTCGCAAATATTAGATCCAAGGATACAGTATTGAAAGCGGCCAGGGCAAAGAAATTTCTCACGTACCAAGGCAAAGGTATCAGAATTACGTCAGACCTGTCTACACAGACCTGGAATGAGAGAAAGGGTTGGGGGGGGGGCATTTTTAAAGCTCTCTCAGAGAAAAACATGCAGTCAAGGATCCTTTATCCAGCAAAGCTGCCATTCAGAATTGATGGAGAAATAAAGACCTTCCAGAATCGCCAGTCATTAACCAATTTCATAACCACAAAACCAGCCCTACAGGAGATATTAAGGGGGGTTCTATAAAGGTAAAAAGGCCCCAAAAGTGATACAGAACAGAAAGTCGCAGCCGATACAAACAAAGACTTTACTGGCAACATGGCATCATTAAAATTCTATCTCTCAGTTCTCACTGCCAATGTTAATGGTTTAAACGCTCCCATAAAACCCCACAGGGTTGCAGATTGGATAAAAAGACATAACCCATCCATTTGCTGTCTACAAGAGACTCATTTTGAACCCAAAGATGCATTCAGACTTAGAGTAAGGGGATGGAGTACCATTTTTCACGTAAGTGGACCTTAAAAGAAAGCTGGGGTAGCAATTCTCATATCAGATAGACTGGATTTTAAACTAGAGGCCATAGAGAGAGACACAGAAGGGCACTATAT
>NC_048226.1:33631679-33632500 GCF_002007445.2 Ailuropoda melanoleuca
TAAAGGAAGTATTCAACAAGTGGATATGGCAATTATAAATATATATGCCCCCAACAGGGGAGCAGCAAGATACACAAGCCAACTCTTAACCAGAATAAAGAGACATATAGATAAAAATACATTAATAGTAGGGGATCTCAACACCCCACTATCAGAAATAGAGAGAACGCCCTGGCAAAATCTAAGCAAACAATCAAAGGCTTTGAATGTCATACTCGACGAGTTGGACCACATAGATATATATAGAACACTACACACCAGAACCAAAGAATACTCATTCTATTCTAATGCCCATGGAACATTCTCAAGAATAGATCATGTTCTGGGACACAAAACAGGTCTCAACCGATACCAAAAGATTGAAATTATCCCATGCATATTCTCAGACCAACAGTAGAGTAAATCAACAGGACTAGAAGCTGGTTCTTTGAGAAAATAGATAAAATTGACAGACCACTGGCAAGACTTATCCAAAAGAAAAGAGAAAGGACAAAATTAATAAAATTATGAATGAAAAAGGAGAGGTCACGACCAACACCATTGAAATTGGACGGATTATTAGAAATTTTTATCAACAGCTATATGCCAATAAACTAAGCAATCTGGAAGAGATGGAGGCCTTCCTGGAAGCCTATAAACTACCAAGACTGAAACAGGAAGAAATAGATTTCTTAAATAGGCCAATTAATTATGAAGAGATTGAGTCAGTGATAAACAACCTTCCAAATAACAAAACTCGAGGCCCAGGTGGTTTTCCTGGGGAATTCTACCAAACATTCAAAGAAGAAATAATGCTTATTCTCCTAAAGCTATTTCAAAAA
>NC_048226.1:33632600-33892397 GCF_002007445.2 Ailuropoda melanoleuca
AGATAATGCTAAGTGAAATAAGTCAAGCAGAGAAAGACAATTATCATACGATTTCTCTCATCTATGGAACAGAAGAACTTTGATCATCGGTAGGAGAAGAAAGGGATAAAGAAAGGGGGGTAATCAGAAGGGGGAATGAAACATGAGAGACTATGGACTATGAGAAACAAACTGAGGGCCTCAGAGGGGAGGGGGGTGGCGGATTGGGATAGACCGGTGATGGGTAGTAAGGAGGGCATGTATTGCACGGTGCACTGGGTGTTATACACAACTAATGAAGCATCGAACTTTACATCGGAATCCGGGGATGTAATGTATGGTGACTAACATAATATAATAAAAAATCATTAAAAAAAAAAAAAAAGAAAACAGGTGTGTCGGGGAGCCTGGGTAGCGCAGTCGTTAAGCATCTGCCTCCGGCTCAGGGCGTGATCCCGGCATTCCGGGATCGAGTCCCACATCGGGCTCCTCTGCTGGAGCCTGCTTCTTCCTCTCCCAACTCCCCCTGCTTGTGTTCCCTCTCTTGCTGGCTGTCTCTCTGTCAAATAAATAAATAAAATCTTAAAAAAAAAAAGAACCTTTTCAACCATAAGGGTATGAGACTAGGAGGAAGAAAACTAGAAAATTCACAAATATGTGGAGATTAAAGAATTTGTTACTGAACAATCAATGGCTCATAGAAAAAGTCAAAAGATAAATCAAAGAACACCTTGAGGCAAATGAAAATGAAAATGCAATATACCAAAATTTATGACATACCGCAAAACAGTTGTCAGGAGAAATTTGTAGTGATAAATGCCTACCTCAAAAAAACCCAGACAAACAAACAAAAACCAAGAGCAATTTTAAAGAAATAAACCCATCTTTACACCTCATGGAACTGGAATAAGAAAAATAAAGCCCAAATTTAGTATAAGAAAGGAAATATCAAAGATTAGATCAGAATTAAGTGAAATAGAGATTAAACAGACAATAGAAAAGATCAATGAAACAAATAGCTGGTTGTTTGAAAAATTAAACAAAACTGATAAACAGTTAGACTTACCAAGAAAAAAAGAGAAAGGACCCAAATAAATAAAATTAGAAATGAAAGGGGAGATGTTATAACTGATACCTCAGAAATATAAGGGACCATAAGAGAGTACTATGAACAATTATAAGCCAACAAACTAGACAATCCAGAAGAATGAATAAATTCCTAGAAACATACAATCTTCCAAAACTGAGTTACATGCAATAGAACATCAAAACAAATCAATTACTAGCAAAAAGACTTAATCAGTAACCAAAAACCTTCCAACAAACAACAATTCAGGACCAGACGGCTTCATTGGTGAATTCTCCCAAACATTCAAAGAAGAATTAATACAAATCCTTCTCAAACTCTTCCAAAAATACAAGAGGAATGATCTCTTTCAAACACATTCTATGAGGTTAGCATAATCTGATGACATAGAGGCAAAAATCCTCAATAAAATTTTATAAACCAAATTCATCAATACATTAAAAAGACCATACACCATCAAGTGGGATTTTTTTCTAGGGATGCAAGGATGGTTCAACATCTGCAAATCAATGTGACACACCGCATTAACAAAATGACAGATAACAACTATGTGATTATCTCAATCACCACAGAAAAAACAGTTGATATAATTTAACAGCCATTTATGATAAAAATTTTCAATAAAGCAGGTGTAGAGGAAACATATCCCAATATAATGAAGGCCACATATAACAAGTCCACATCACACTCAATGGTGAAAAGCTGAAAGCTCTTCCTCTAAAATAAGTAACAACAGAAGGATGGCCACTCTTACCACTGTTATTGAACACATTATTAGAAGTCCTAGTCAAAACAATTAGGCAAACAAAGAAATAAAAAGCATCCAAATTGGAAAGAAAGAAGTAAAACTGGTACTATTTGCAGATGTCATAATATTAAATAATTATAGTTATGTATATGTAACATAAACATATATATTTAGATATTATAGAAAAACCTAAAAAATTCCACCAAAAAACTGCTAGAACTAATAAACAAATGAGCAAAGTTGCAGCATACAAATCAATACTCAAAAATCTGTTGTTTTTATATACTAGGAACAAATTATCAGAAATAGAAATTACAAAAACAATTCCATTTATAATTGCATCAAAAAGAATAAAAATCCTAGGAATGAAGTCAACCAAGGAAGTGAAAAACCTGTATATTGAAAACTATAAGACATTAATGGAAGAAATTGATAAAGATACAAATAAATGGAAAGATATTCTGTATCCCAGAATTAAAAACTCATATTAGGGGCGCCTGGGTGGCACAGCGGTTAAGCGTCTGCCTTCGGCTCAGGGCGTGATCCCGGCGTTATGGGATCGAGCCCCACATCAGGCTCCTCTGCTATGAGCCTGCTTCTTCCTCTCCCACTCCCCCTGCTTGTGTTCCCTCTCTCACTGGCTGTCTCTATCTCTGTCAAATAAATAAATAAATAAATCTTAAAAAAAAAAAACCTCATATTAATTACTAGTTAATATTGTTAAAATGTCCATACTACTCAAAGCGATATATAGATTCAATGCAATTCCTATCAAAGTTTCAATGGTATTTTTCAAAGGCATAGAACAAATAATGAAATTTGTATGACCCAAAAAAGACCCTGATAGACAAAGCAATCTTGAGAAAGAACAACAAAGCTGGAGGCATCAGATGCCTTGATATCAAACTATATTTCAAAGTTACAGTAATCAAGACAGTGTAATATTGGCATAAAAGCAGACATACAGATCAGTAGAACAGAATGGAGAGCCCAGAAGTAGCCCACAAATATATGGTCAACTAATTCCTAACAAAGGAGCCAAGAATGGAGAAAGGACAGTCGCTCCAATAAATGATGTTGGGAAAATTGGACAGCTACATGCAAAATAATGAAACTGGCTCACCATCTTATACCATACACAAAAATTGACTCAAAATAAATTAAGGACTTAAATATAAGACCTGAAACCATAAAACTAGAAGAAATTACGGAAAGTAAGCTCCTTGACATAGGTCTTGGCAATGATTTTTTCAATTTGAAATTCAAATCAAAAGCAACAAAATTAAAAATAAGTGAGATTACATCAAATTAAAAAGATCTGCACTGCAAGTGAAACCATCAACAAAATAAAAAGGCAACTTACTGAATGAGAGAAAATAATTGTAAATCATATATCTCATGAAGGGCTAATATCCAAAATACACAAAGAATTCATATAATTCAGTAGCAAAAACAAAAAACCAAACTTTCCAACTAAAAAAAATATGCAGAAGTTCTGAGTAGACCTTTTTCCAAAGAAGACATAGAGATGGCCAACAGATACATGAAAAGATTCTCAGCATTATCAATGATCAGTGAAAAGCAAATTCAAACCACAATATCACCTCACACCTGTTAGAACGGTTGTTATAAAAAAGACAAGAAATGTTGGTGGGAATGTAAATTGGTGCAGCCACTATGGAAAACAGTATGGTGGGTCCTTAAAAAATTAAAAATAGAACTACCATATAATCCAGCAATGCTACTAACAGGTATTTATATGAAGAAAATGAAAACACTAACTCAAAAAGATGTATGTTAATCCCTGTGTTCATAGCAGCCTTATTTACAACAGCTAACACAAAGGAACAACCTAAGTGTCCATTGATGGATGAATTTTACATATATATATATATATATATATGCACACACATTTATAGATACATATACACACACATTTATAGATACATATATACAAGTACATACATACATATATACACATAAGCATGTATATAATATATAGGGGAACATTATTCAGCCATAAATAAGAATGAGACCTTGTCATTTGCAACAGCATGGTAGACCTTGAGGGCATTATGCTAAGTGCTGTAGGTCAGACAGAGAAAGACAAATACTGTATCATCTCTCTTATATGAGAAATATGAACAACAATAACAAACCAAGCTCATAGATACAGAGAACAGATAGGTGGTTACCAGATGTGGAGAGGGGGAGGGATAGGAAAAATGGGTGAGCTGGGGTTTTTCTTTTAGCTTAAATAGATTGAATAAAAATTTTTTTAAAAATTAATTATTTAAAATTCTTAGTTCTCAATCTGTTTTCTGAAAATTCTACAAACATTTTATGATCTGGTTCTTAGTGTTGCACTGAGAAATACAAGGGTCATTTTGTTCCCTCCTTTTTACTTTTTTCGCCATGATTATTAGATGATCTTTTTTTAATCTTTCAAATTAAAAATAAATAACCTGGATGAGCCCAAGTGATGAGGACTTGAGATAATATTTGCATGAAGCTTTGCCATTGTAGTCTGCACATTTTTGTCTGGAGCATTTTCTTCCATTGCATCTCTGATTGTAGTTTCTATATCCACTGTTGTTTGCTACTCAGTTATTTGAATTTTTGTAATACGATTTTTTTTAAAGATTTTTTTATTATTTATTTGACAGAGATAGAGTCAGCCAGTGAGAGAGGGAACACAAGCAGAGGGAGTGGGAGAGGAAGAAGCAGGCTCATAGCGGAGGAGCCTGATGGGCTCAATCCCACAACGCCGGGATCACGCCCTGAGCCGAAGGCAGACGCTTAACCGCTGTGCCACCCAGGCGCCCCTGTAATACGATTATATCTATTTTATGTTCTCACTTTCACTTTCTTTATAATTACTTCATCTTGATATTTTTCTTCCCTGGATTCTTAAAGAGTTTCAAAAGTGTATCTTCCACCCTAGTGATTTTCTGCAGTGCTAATTTTGTCTAGTGTCCAATTAGAGATCTTTATTCTGTTCTTACATTTTATTTTTCTCATAGTCCTTCCTTTTCTTAGTCCTTTCATTTGGCTATATTTTCCTCTTTAAAAAAATATTTTGTTTATTTATTTGAGAGAGAGAGTATGAGCTGGGGGGAAGAGCAGAGGCAGAGGGAAAAGCAGGCTCCCTGCTAAGCAGTGAGCCTGACGTGGGGCTTGGTCCCAGGACCCTGGGATCATGACCCGAGCCGAAGGCAGACGCTTCACAGACAGAGCCGCCCAGGCGCCCCTGCATTTTCATTCAGTGTAGTGTGGGGTAGGTTTTTGCTTCATTTCAGAAAGGCTGTTGCTTCTGCATCATATTGAGCAGGTCACAGTTTTTCTAAATTATTCCTCTGACTTCTCGATTTTTTTAAATTTGTTTTCTTCTGATGTCTTTAATATAAGTAGACATCTTGTCCTCTTAAGTTCATAGAAGTCTGTTTTCTTTGCCTTATCTCATTGTAATTTAAATCTGCTCATTTTTTTTCAGTTTTTCATTCCTGAAGAAAAAAAATCTGGTTTTCCTCTTTTAATGAATTATTAACAGAGAATTCCAATTTTTGGCTTACTTCACTGCCACAGGGATATTGAATTCTATTCTTTTTTTCTATCCTTTTTTTAAAAAGATTTTATTTATTTATTTGAGAGAGAGAACGATCAGGGATGAGAAGGAGAAGCTGAGCAGAGGGGCCAATGAGGGGCTCAATCCCAAGACTCTGGGATCTTAACCTGAGCCCCAGGCAGATGCTTAACTGCCTGAGCCACCCAGGGGTGGGGAATTGAATTCTATTCTTAAATGTTTAGCTAAAGGGGAATTTATACACCTACTACTGCCTTTATTACTGTAACACACTTCTATTACTACTTATATTTCTTCTTCTAATACTAGGACTATTATTTAATAAGATCATATTACACCAATCATATACACCTCACACATAAGTTTTTTAATTTAAATTCTCAAACATATGTTGCTGATAAAAGTATTTTTCTATAATACTGATAATAAAATTGAGACCTAATGGCAGGTTACTACTGAATTGTTGTTTTTTTCCTCTTATTTCCATGCTACCTTTTTCCACCCCCGATTCTAATGGGTTGGGTTTGTTGAATTGTATGGATATATTGTCAAGACTGAAATAAGAGAGACTGAAATTCTCTGGTATTTGATTTTAATTACCTAAACTAATTAAAGACAATGACGTCTTTAAAACATCAGAGTAAAGAGGTAATTTTGAGGGAAAAGTAAGATTAGGAACGGGAAGATTTGCTCAGGAACTAGAAAAAGATTTTCCTGCGATGGGGAATAAAAAAGAGGTAAGGAAAAAGCGAAAGAAGGGAAGTAGAGGGGTGTGTTTCCTTGATTAGCGTCTTGTAAACTTGGCAAAATTCCAGGGAGGAAATGGCTAAGTGAAGTGTTCGTGCAGATGGACCACAGCCTCCTCCTTCATAATGACATCACGATACTTACAAACTTGTGATGTGAATTGGGTGATGTGAATTTCTCCTAGCCTAATTCTCAGATCTGTCCTACAGAGAAATTTGTTTATATACTATATATAAACTTTTATATATAAACCTTATATATAGTATATATAAATCTTTTATATACTAGATATAAATTGATATACTATATATATAAACCATGTATATACAATATACTATATATAAGCCTTACATAATAGTATATATACTATATACTTTATATATACACTACATAAACTTTACATATATTTATATATTTATGTAATATTTTAATATATATTTCATATATAATATTTATATATTATAAAAGAAATTTCTCAGCCTGTTCCTGTTTGGCTTTCTGACTTTCTGACCCCATACAGTATGAGATGTTCATCACCAAGGCTCACTCTTTCCTGGCTTCACACTACAGCTCTTCACCTGAGAAAATGTTCCCTCTGAGGTGGGGACATATTTTCAATCTGGGTTTCTTCTGCCTTAATATTTCTGAAAAGTTTCCTCTTTCCTGCGGTCTCCCAAAAAATCAGAAAGCTGGGGGTGGGTGGTGGTAGTACTGGTAAGGAATGGAAGACCAGTATTGTCTTTGCCCAATCTGGGGTTTGGTTTGGACATTGGTCTCTAGGCCATGGAGAGAGGAGCCATTTCAACATCGAGGTCTTGATGTACAGGTCTTAAATACTGAGTTTGAGCCAATTGATTTCTACTTAGTTTCATTCATATGTTCTCCTAAATGCTGGTTGCCTGTGTCTTTCTTAAAAGATGAGATAAAATTCACATGACATATATTAAACATTTTGAAGTGAATATTTCAGAGGCATTTATTACCTTCACCTTGTTGCAATCACCACCTCACTCTGGTTCCAAAGCGTGTCCATCATCCTAAATAAGACCCTTCCCTATTAGCTGGTTTCTCTGTTCTTTACTTCTCCACACTGCTTGCAACCACCAAGCCACATTTTGATTCATGGATTTTTTTTTGAAATTTGATATAAATAAATCATGCAATGTGTGATCATTTGTGTCTGACTTCTTTTCTTCAGCATAATGTCTTGGAGGTTGGTTCACATTTTAGCATATATCAGAACTTCATTCCTTTTTATGGATGGATAATATTCAATTATATGTTTGCATCATAATCTGTTTATTCATTCATCCATTGATGGACATTTGGGCTGTTTCCACCTTCAGCTATTATGAATAGTGCTGCTATGAAACATTAAGTGTACAAGCACTAGTCTGAGTCTCTGTTTTCAGTTCTCTTGGAGGTATATATATGTATATGTATATATATGGCTGGGAGAAGAATTGTGGAGTTATATGTTAATTTCAAGTTTAACTTTTTTAAAAAAAGATTTTATTTATTTATTTGACAGAAAGAGAGCACAAAAGAGAACACAAGCAGGGGAGCAGCAGAGGGAGGGGAGAAAAAGGCTCTCCACAGAGCAGGGAGCTCAATGGGGGCTAGATCTCCGGGCCCTGGGATCATAACTTGAGCTGAAGGCAGATGCTCAACCGAATGAGCCACCCAGGGCCCCCTCCAAGTTTAACTTTTGAGGAACTGCAAAACTGTTTTCCACAGTGACTGCAATATTTTACATTTCTACCAGCAATGCATAAGTGTTCCCGTTTTTCCACATCCTTGCCAACATTTATTTTCCATTAAGAAATTTATAAGACACCCTAGTGGGTGTGAAGTGGTACCTCATTGTGGTTTTGATTTGCATTTTCCTAGTGACTAATGATGTTGAGCATCTTTTAGTGTGCTTGTTGGCCATTTGTATATCTTCTTTGGAGATAGGTCCATTCAAGTCATTTGCCCATTTTATAATTAGGCTGTTTGCCTTTTTGTTGCTGAGTTGCAAGAGTTCTTTATATGTTCTGGATACAAGAACCTTATCAGATATGATTCATAAATTTATTCTCCCCTTCTGTAAGTTGACTTTAACTTTCTTGGCAATGTCCTTTGACTAACAAAGTTTTAAATTTTGATGAGGCCAAAAGCATCTATTTTTTAATTTTTTTTTTTTTGGTTCTTATGCTTTTGGCATCATATTCAGCCTGTCTCGTTTTTAAACTCTAGAAATGATGCCATGACTTTGTCTTTTTAACTTAAATATTCTTACAGTATTTCCTCTTGGGGCTAAGTGATCTGTACTTTGTGTTAAAAGTGATGGAACTTCTGATTCTTTTTGATGGAAATAGTCACTTACTTTTGGTGACAAACCTGAAAACGGGTATCTTGCTGTCTAGTTTAATAACTCCTTCTAGTTAGCTCATGTCCTTCAAAACAGCAAATTAGAAATTACTATTTTCTCACTTCATTGTCACTATCACATAGGCTTTGCTCTGCAGATATATACGATATGGTATGGGATATGAAACAATTCTGCCCAGTAAAATGAAGACTTCCATGTAACATAATACTTGAAGTAAGTTTTTAAGGACAAATATTTGGCAACATAGACAAAGTTTGGAAGGAGAGGTGAAGATCTTCATATTATGATGGCCTGATCCAAGCAATACAAATCTTTCCTCCTCAATGTGTGTGATTCTTTCCAACTTTGTTTTTCTGGAATGATATAAGAATCACACTTATGAATGTGAAAGAGCATCCAAGGGGCCAGGCTGAGAAAAAGAAAGGTACAGTAGCAGTAACATTCATTTCACTCATTTAATAACTATGTCCTAAGTGCTTACTATCTCAGACACCACTCCACATGCTACAGTGAACAAGACAGACAAGGTCCTTTCTGTTATGGAGCTTGTATCTAGTCTGGAAGACATATAGTAATCAAGTAACAATGACACAGTAATTTCTGATAATAAATAAATAAAACAGAACTTGAAAATATGATGTAAAAAGGGACACACTTTGTCTATCTATCGATCTTTAGTTTTTGGAACTCCTTCTTATTTTTATTTTTATTTTTTTATTTTGAAAGATTTTCTTTATTTATTTGACAGAGAGAGAGAGAAAGAGACAGCACAAGCAAACAGAGTGGTAGGCAGAGGGAGAGGGAGAAGCAGTTTCCCCGGATGAGCTGGGAGCCCTATGGGATGTTCGATCCCAGGACCCTAGGATCATGACCCAAGCCGAAGGCAGACACTTAATGACTGAGCCACCCAGGTGCCCCTATTTAGTTTTTAAAAAATTTATTTTTTAATTGAAGTATAGTTGACACACAGTGTGACATTAGTTTCAGGTGCACAACATAGTGATTAGACAACTCTATATTTTATGCTACGCTCACCACAAACATAGTTACCATCTGTAATCATACAACGCTATTACAATACCCCTGACTATATTCATGCTGTACCTTTCATCCCCCTGACTTACTCATTCCCTAACTGAAAGCCTGTACCTCCCACTCCCCTTCACCCATTTCACACATTTTAATAATGTGATCAAGGGAGCCCTCCGTGAAGAAGTGATATTTGAGCTGAGATTTGGGTGACAAAAAGGAGCCAGCTCTGTGGGGATCTGAGAGAAGGGGGGCAAAGCCAAGGCCATGATTTGGGAGACAGCTAGGTGTGTGCTGGAACTGACTGTGCTGGCAGAATGTTGGGAGAGCAGGCTGGTGAGGTGGGCAGGGCTTGAATTCCTAGAACTTTGCAGTGGCATGGCTCTGCTCCATCAGCTGTTACTGGGAGTGAAGCAGGGGCCTGCAGATGCTCTGAGGAGCCTAATTGGAGTCAGGTGGGAGTCAAAGACCCTTATGAGCTTTATCACCTAATATAGAATATGATTTTCTCTCCTCTATATGGGTGGACCCTCTAGATTACATACTTTAGGAGGGTAGGCTTTGCTTCATTCATAGCTGTATACCCTGTACCCAGAACAGTGCCTGACATACTAATATTTTGACAAATAAACATGCATCAAATTAACAAATAAAAGAATAATAGTAGCAAGGGTCCCTGATTTTTCTTATTACTAATGTGAACTGGGAATATAAGAGTTACTATCATTTTTAAAATGGAGCTTTTTCTTTAATCTAGCTACATGGTTCCAGATTGCCAACATGTGTATACAACACAGAAAAATGTTTCTTTCTATCCAGGCATATCTTATCAGTGTCAGTTGAACACAAAGCCTCATTGTTGAGATCTTTTTCAAGAAAAATTTCTTGAACTTTCTTTTATGATAGTGAAAATCTGAAAAGCAGAATTCTATCAATTGCAAGACTTTACTTTGTGAAAATGTATCAAAATCTAAAGTTTTGTTTTGGTATGACTATTAATTAAAATTTCCACCTGAGGAAGTAATTTTTCCCGTTAAGCATGATTGAATTAGGAAATGTAAAGAAAGCACTTAAAACATAATAAGAATGTCACTTGGTAGTTTATTAAGCTTTTGGCTCTGATATGCAGCCCAGAGAAGTCATTCTCTGTCTTCATGGATGAAAAAGCAGAAACTGATAGGATTTATGAGCATGAAAAAGTCTGTGTCATGCTTTGGGGAAGGCCAGTTACTTCATCCAATACAGTATCTAGTACTTTTAGGAGATAGGAGAAGATAATGTAGCTATAAATACTCAGCCCTCTGTTATCTCCCTCCCCACCTCCTTCCACAGAAGGAAGTAAAGATAATCTTCACTCTTGACCTAAGAGTTACATGCCTGAACCATTAAGAAACTCTTACATTATTGTTGGACCAGATTATGGTTGTAGATTTTTAGCACTTCTGCCTTTAGCCAGATCACTTATAAAGTCATACGCTGCCAAAAACAAAAATATTCTCTTGATGACTGTCTTGAAAAGGTTTAGAGTATTCTTTTTGGCATAACTAATATTAACTGTGAGTCTGCTTAGAAAACCATGTAGTTTTGATACTTACAAGTAATACCTATTTATTCTTTTTATTTACACAGGTTGTCATATCATACAGATGAAATTGAGAAGAATCTTAGTTGGCAACAGTAATGGTAAAACCAAAACGTTTTTTGATATGAAAAGCACTTTAGTGATTGTGATGCCAGTCTTACTATGTAAAGCGCTGTTGGAGAATGGAGATGGAAACCAAAGAATTCAATTGGGAAGAAGTAGATGTCTGGAAAAACTTATACATTTAGTAAAAACAAGAATTTTCAGCTGAAATTGGTATGAAAGTGTTCTTTCAAGCATTTCAGAACTTTTCTTTTGGAATAATAAATGTGGTACTTTTAGATTATTTCTCTTTTGACGATGTATCAGGATGAATCATGATGAAGTGAAGAAAATACATCATAATTGTAGACAGGAAAACAGGAAAAACTTACTACATTGTTAACAAGTCTGCACTGAGAAATTAAAAAATACTAGTAGAATCCCTTATTCTAAATTTTAATGTTGGGGTAAAAAGTTATCACCTGTCAAAATATATTTGAATCTGTCTAATTCTCTCAACTTTCAGAGCTAAAAACCATGCCCACATTTCTACCACCTCTGTGGCAACAACCTTTTAACCCCTCTGTCCCTCCATTCTTGTCTCTTCTCCGTCCATTCTCCAAAAGCAACCATACTGATCTTTTTATTTTTTAATTTTTTAAAAAGATTTCTTTATTTATTTGAGAGAGAGAGCACAAACAGGGAGGACATGAGGGAGAGGGGGAGAGAGAATCTCAAGCAGACTCCCTGCTGAGTAAAGAGCCCGACTTGGGGCTTGATCCCAGGATCCTGAGATCATGACCTGAGCCAAAATCAAGAGCTGACTGAACCACCCAGGCACCCCCTATACTGAATTTTTTTAAATGTGGTTTGGAACAACTCACTTTCCTGCTTAAAACTCCCCCAAATGTCCCCTTCACAACAGATACAAACTCAAATCCTTGTCCCTGGCCTGGAAGATCTCATCCGATCTGACCTCCGGTGACCTTTTCTACTCCCTGTCAGTATCTTTCCTGCTCAACAGATGCCAGTCAGTTACCTTCTTCTAATCCTAAAACATGCCAAACTCTTCCATGCCTCAGGGCCTTTGCACGAGGTGTCACCTCTGCCCAGAAGGTCCCCCTTCCACCCAGAGCTTTTCAGGATGGTCTCTTTTTCTCTATTTGGTTCTCAGCTTAAACAGCAACACTTCAGAAGCTTCCCCTGGCCTCTCCATTTCAAATTACTATCTGGTCACTTTTTTTGCATCACCCTGAGATATTTTTATCATAGCAGTGTTGCTACCTAATGTATTTCTTGCTTCTTAAGCCTGTTTGTTTGTTTACTGTGTAACACACATATTAGAGAATGAACTCCATAAGCATAGGGACATAGTATTTCCTTCTTTACCTTTCAAAGGCTGCAAGATCTGTAGTCATAGTCCCTATTTAATCCCCAATATTGAGGATTTGTGTCTAGGCTATGTTTAGTCTTGCCAGTCTTGCTAGAGACTTTGATTTTTATTGATTTTTTGGAAGAACCAGCTTTTTGTTTCATTGATTTTCTCTATTATGTTCCTATTTCAATGTCATTGGTTTCTGCTCTTATCTATATTTTTTCCTCCTACTTTCTTTGGGTTTATATTGCTTTCCCTTTTCTACTTTGTCAGTAGGAACTTAGGTTATGGATGAGAACTTTCCTCTTTTTCATGTAAACATCTACTGCTATAAATTTGCCTCTCCGTCCTGCTCAAGTTGCATCTCATGTAATTGATAATTTTGTTTTCATTTTCATACCATTTT
Source organism: Ailuropoda melanoleuca (assembly GCF_002007445.2). Lineage (NCBI taxonomy): Eukaryota > Metazoa > Chordata > Mammalia > Carnivora > Ursidae > Ailuropoda > Ailuropoda melanoleuca. The sequence goes on from NC_048226.1 coordinate 33,645,553, forward strand.
ATGTATCTTAAATTTCTTTTGAGACATCTTCTTTAACCATGGAATATTTGGCAGTGTGCCTTTAATTTCTCTGTGTTTAGACATTTTCCTGTTGTCTTTGTAGTTATTTATATCTATATTTATTCTACTATGATGATTTTGATTTATTTAAATTTGAGGTTCATTTTATGGCCCAGGATATGTTTTATCTTGGAAGATGTTCCATGGGCTCTTGAAAAAAAATACGTATTCTGCTGCTGTTTGGTGAAGTATTCCATACATTTCAATTGGATGCTGTTGGCTGATTGCATTGTTCAGATATTCTAAGATATTCTATATCCTTGCTGATTTTCTGTCTAGGAGTTCTATCAGTAGCTGAAAGTAGTATGGGAATTACCAAGTATAATTTTGGATTTGTCTATTTCTGCTTTCATCTGTGTTTTTGCTTCATGTATCTTGAGGCTCTTGTTGTTGGGGACTTGTTTTTTTTCCTGGTGGATTGATCATTTTTTATCATTGTGTAATATTCCTCTGTATTCTCTTCATTCTGAAATTGACTTTATTAGATATTAATATTTCCATTCCTGCTTTTTTGGTACCAGCTTTATTAAGATATAATTCATGTGCCATAAAATTCACTCACTTAAAGTGTACAATGTAATAGGTTTCTTTAACATTTAAATTCAAGTTAGTTAACATACAGTGTATTATTAGTTGCAGGGGTAGAATTTAGTGATTCATCATTTACATATAGCACCCAGGGCTCATTACATCAAATGCCCACCTTAATGCCCATCACCCAATTATCCCTTCCCCCACGCCTCCAGCAACCTTCAGTTTGTTTCTTAGAGTTCAGCATCTTTTATGGTTTGTCTCCCTCTCTATTTTCATCTTATTTTATTTTTCCTTCCCTTCCCCTATGTTCATCTGTTCTATTTCTTAAACTCCACATATGAGTGCAATCATATGGTATTTATCTTTCTCTGACTGACTTATTTTGCTTAGCATAATACTCTCTAGTTCCATCCACATCATTGCAAATGGTAAGATTTCATTCTTTTTGATGGTTGAGTAATATTCCATTGTGTGTGTATATACACAAATATACAGATACATATACATACCACATCTTCTTTTCCATTCCTCTGTTGATGAACATCTGGGTTCTTTCCATATTTTGGCTATTGTGGACATTGCTGCTGTATGCAGTGGGGTGCAAGTGCCCCTTCAAATCACTATGTTTGTATCCTTTGGATAAATAGCTAATAGTGCAAATGCTGGATCATAGGGAAGTTCTATTTTTAACTTTTTGAGGAACCTCTATACTGCCTTCCAGAGTGGCTTCACCAGTTTGGATTCCCACCAAGAATGTAAGAGAGTTCCCCTTTCTCCATATCCTCACCAACATCTGTTTCCTGAGTTGTTAATTTTAGCCATTCTGACTGGTGTGACAATTCAATAGTTTTTTATTATACTCATAGAATTGTGCAAGCATCATCACAATCAATTCTAGAACATTCTCACTGCTTCAAAAAGAAACTCCATACCCTTTAAACATCACCCCACAATCCTTTCATTTCCCCCATCCTCTACTCCTTTCATACCAACCACTAATTTACTTTCACTATATATAGATTTGCCTTCTGCACATTTCATACAAATGGAATAATACAGTATATGGTCTTTTGTGATGAATTTCTTTCACTTAATGTTTTCAAGGTTTATTCATGTTACAGTATATTATCAGTACTTTACTCAGTTTATGGCTGAATAATATTTTATGGTATGAATATACTATATTTTGTTTATCCACTCACCATTTGATGGACATTTGAATTGTTTCTACCACTTGGCTATTATGAATAATGCTGCTATGAATGTTCATGCATAAGTTTTGTGTGAGAGAATGTTTTAATTTCTATTGAGTATATACCTAGGGGCAGGATTGTTATCTCAAAGGGTAATTTTATGTCCAACTTTTTTCAGGAACTACCCTCAGTTTTTCCAAAATGACTGTAACATTTTGCATCCCGCCAACAGTATATGAGTGTTCTGATTTCTCTACCTCCTTACCAACTCTGACTGTTATCTCTTGACCTTTTGATTCTAGCCATTCTCCTGAGGATGAAGTAATATCTCACCTTGACTTTGACTTGCGTTTCCCTGATGACTAATGATTTTGAGCATCTTTTTTACGTGTTTATTGGCCATTTGTATACCTTTGGAGAAATGTCTTCTAATCCTCTCTTTGTTTTTATATTTGGTTATTTGTCTCTTTATCATTGAGGTGTAAATGTTCTTTATATAATTTAGGTGCAAGTCCCATATCAGATATATAATTTGCAAATATATTCTTCTGTTCAGTGGCTTATCTTTTCAGTTTCTTGATAGTGTCCTTTGAAGTGCAATGTTTTTGATTTTGATGAAATCCAATTTATCCATTTTTTCTTTCGTTGCTTATTTTTTTAGTGCTGGGATAACTGGATAGTCATATGCAAAAAATGAATTTGGACATTCTACTTCACACCATACCCAAAACTTAACTCAAAACAGATCAAAGATCTAATATAAGAGTTAAAACTAGAAAAATCTTAGAAGAAAATATGAGGTAAATCTTTATGACCATGGATTTGGTTTGCCTTTTTCTTATTGCCTTATAGAGTTTCTCTTTGTCTGTCTCTTGCATCATTTCAAGGACTTTTACTTGTGTTTGGCAGGGAGGAGCAGGGAAAGGTGATTCAATGGCATCTTATGCAGATTGAAAATTCTACCTATAAGTATTTTAAAAATGGTCTAATGTGGTTCATCCAGTCTTTGGGGCTACCTACCCATAGGTCATTTCCATGAAGGCCTCTCAGCAGCATTCGATGCTTCTTGATCCTTCTGATTTATCTTCTGCTTCCTGGACTTTTAATGGTCATGAATGGGGGTTATGATCAGTTATCAGGGAGTCTCTCATCTCTACATTCCATTCCAGTTAAATTCCTTTTACAAAGGGAAGTGTCATCAATCATAGCTTTGTCAGGAGAGTGGGAGGGGGAAAGCAGTGACGTTGGCTCTAGAGTGAGGGTTTAGCAATCTCAGGTATCGCCACTCCAATTGCTAGGATCCCATACTGTCAGTCAGTATATTGATTCCCAGAGAGGGGGCTAGTCAGAGGATTCATCATCTGAAATTTTGCCACGCTATCATTTCTTTATTTGCAATGCAGAAATCTTATAATGCTGGTAAGTATTTTTTTGAATGTGTATTTGACTGAAAATGATGAGGCAGTGATGTTCTGCATATCAAGACATTATCTTATTTCATGTTATCTGTAGATTAATGCTATTTTCAAAGTAGACATTTTGTGCTATATTGGTCTTATGCTTTGTTTTGAAGTGATGTCCCAGTGGAAGATAAAACATTTATTTCTGGAAGAGTAGACAAACACTTCTGTAATAACAGTCTGAACATATCTCTCAGGCTCTATATTCCCCCATACACATCCTCCTTTCAGAAACTATTTGCATTTCCCACACTTTTCTTTGGCCTGAATCTTTTTCATATCTTATTTTATTTCCTAAGATATCCCTGATACGTCATTATTCAATCTCCAAAAGAAATTTATCTAACTTTGCATTTATTCTGCTTAATTTCCTTGCTAGCCAATATGCGACTAACACAATTTAGAATGTTTTCAGTGAAACTTCTTTCGTTCATGACTTTTAGGATCAAAAATTTTTAATTTAATCAACAATGACATAATATGCTATAATATAGAGTCATCTTTGGACAATGGTTGCAACAGACTATCAAGCATTGGCACACTATCCCATGATCTGTATTGTAGTATATGAGCCAAATGAAGAAATTCAAGTCTAACAATTCATATGAAGGTATAAAATGGTATATGTTTTCTGATAGACTGGATAGATGCTAACCAAACCCATTACTTCTTTTAGCGCACACATTTAAACTGCATTTCCTAGCCTCTTAGCGCTTAGGAAGAGCCACATGAATAGTTCCAACCAACGGAGTTTGAGGAGAAGTGATATATGTCACTTCTAGATTGAGGCACATAAAAGCAATTATGCTTTCTTCACATACTCTCCTCCTTTATCTCCAACTTTGTCCCCTTTCAGCTTACTAATAAGAGGGCCAAATTTTTTTTTTTTTTAAAGATTTTATTTATTTATTCGACAGAGATAGAGACAGCCAGAGAGAGGGAACACAAGCAGGGGGAGTGAGAGGAAGAAGCAGGCTCATAGCTGAAGAGCCTGATGTGGGGCTCGATCCCATAACGCCGGGATCACGCCCTGAGCCGAAGGCAGATGCTTAACCGCTGTGCCACCCAGGCGCCCCTAGAGGGCCAAATTTTAAACCATGTGGTGAAGATGGCAAAGATACAACTTAAAAGTAACTAGAGCAAATTAGACCACCTGTTCCCCATCCTTCGTGGAACCACACTGAAATATACTGAGGTTGTTATTTTTAGCTGTTAGAAGACCATGACTAATACATGGTTTATTATTTATCCAAATTCTCTCATGATTACTATCTCTCTGGGCATACAGCTATGGTTTTGGAAAATGATGAATGATCAGCAATTCTTTCATACTTTTTATGAACTCTATATGAATAAAGCCATAAATATTTATTAATTCCAAAGTCTTTGTGGGTTACCAAATTCCAAGTAGGAGGGATGCATTCCCAAAGGAGTTCTTGCCTTCTAAATAATAGAGAAAATGTCATAGAAATCTATTTATAGTTATAAATTTTACCCACACTTCTGTGTGGGTAACTTCTGTGAAGATGCCAAAACATGCCTGGAAATCAATGTCACATGACAGCTTGAATCTTTAAGGAAAGACTTGTGCAAAAGACCTCATTTCCTTTTACCAACTCAAAGACATATTTCTAGCAATATTCTCTCTTCTGTGTCATCAATATTTTTGCACTCTGATGGCTCTTTCCATCACTATACCAACATGCTGTTATTTTTCTCATGGTACATAAAAATTCTCTCGACACCACATTTGCATAATTTATATCCCCATTTCTCGGCTCCTTTTTGAAAAAGAAGTTCTCAAAGCATTACTTGTGTTTGATTTCCTTCAATTTTTGTGTTCTCATTTTCACTTAAGCTTCCTCCAGTCAGAGTTTTACTCCCACCACCTCACTGAGCAACTCTTGTCAAGATCACCAAAGACCTCCACATTGCTAGATTCAGTCGTCAATTTCATGCACCCCGTTGAAACACATTTCTTACATGGCTTTGAGGACATCACTCTCTTTAGGTTTTCCTCTTATGTCACCGGATACACTTTCTCAGTCTCCTTCTTGGTTGTCCCCACCTTTTCCACAATGTCTTAATATTATAGTGCCTTAATTTTTGTTATTTATCTTCTTTTCTTTTCCATTTACACTCACATATTTGGTGATCTTATTTAGTCTTATGTTTTTAAAACCACCTAAATGATGATGATTCCCAAATTGATGTCTCCAGCTCAAAACTTTTTCTTGGAATTCCAGATTTATGTGTTTTACTCTTTATGAGCATCTCCACTTGGGTGAATAGCAGATAAGACATCTCTAATTCATTATATCCACGCCTGAGCTTCGGAGACTTCCTTTCACTCTCTCTACTGAGAATCTTTCTCTTCTCATTTGAAGGCAACTCTACAATTCCAGTTTTTCAGGGAAAAGACATTGGAGTTATTCTTGAAACATCTCTTTCTCCCACAGCCCAGAATCAAGTCTTCAGAAAATCTCCTTGGGCTCTATCTTAAAAATATCCAGACTCCAAAAATTTTTTACCACTTCCACTGTTATTGTGGGTGCCTGCTGGACTCCCTGCTCTATCCTGTGCCTCCTGTCTATTCTTACCAAGGGGCAGACTAATGTGAACTAATCATGTTACCTATCTCCTAAAGTTCTGCAAATAGCACCCGTTTTATTAGCATTGAGGCCAAAGAGCTTATATGGCCCATAAGAGCTTATATTTTCAAGAGCTTATATTTCCAAGTCGCTGGTTAACCTATGTGGCCTCATTTCCTACTTTTCTCCCTTGTATTTACTCTATTCTATCCATTTTGCCTTTCTTGTTTCTCCTTGGACATGCCATGATATTCTCCTAGCCTGAGCATGCCTATTTCCTCTGATAAGAACACTCTTCTCTCAGTTATCGAATTCCTTCAACTTCAAATTTTAATGCAAATATCCACTTTCCACAGAGGCCTATGCTGGCCACCCGACTTAAAATTGAATTCAAGACCCCAGGACAATGCCTGACATACAATACATGCTCAATATATACTTAATGAATGAATGAAAAAAAAATCTTCCATCTGGGAAAGTCAAAATCATCATTAAAGATAGCAGTAATGATCATTTCTAATTGCTGCAAATTAGTGACTTTGATCTTGCTTATGTGAAAAAAATCCATTATTTAACAAATCATGGAAAAATTCACAAAAACATTGAAATCTGTAGACTAGCAATAAACTTGTAAACAGCAAGTGTTATTTTTCCAATCTGCATCAGAGGAACTTAACCAATAATAGAAGGTCTTTGATGCTGAGGCATAAATGGAAGCCAACAATCCAGCCTAATTAGATTTTGCAATTCAGAATATGAACAAATCAAGTCTTTGTGACTATTTTCAATGGTTATTAAAATACATTATTCATATTAATATCATAAATCATACTTGGAATATATTCTTGATTTTCTTTTATTAGCCTTGTGGTTGCATAAATGTAACTATTGATTGCTTTTAAATTATTATCTGAAAGTTGCTTAAATTTGTAGATTCTAACCTAATGTTTCTCAAGATGTGTTCCAAGAAATGTTTAACAGGCATTTCACAAAAATGTGGGGTCCCAGCTCAGGAACATTTGGAAAACACCACGTTAAACAGGTTTCTTTGTTATGGGACTTGCACTGTGGATGAATTTCCAAATTTGATGGGCAGCATTTCATTTCCCAAATTTATTTGGTCACAGAACATTTTAATCAAGGACCATCTTAGGTTTTGGAAGATGATGCTATGCACAAGACAAATGTGGTCAACATCATATTTGCAATCATGTATGTGACTGTGTTATTCATTTCTTCACAAACAATTTTTGGTGATAGTAGTTTTTAGAATATCAGCTATATGAGTAGAAAGGTTTGCAGGTGTCTAGATGGAAGACGTATTGAAGCTGGCGGAAAGATAAGATTGAAGGCCTGGGGTGTCAGGACAGCCAGAACCTGAAGGGAAGTGGTAAACAGAGAAAGAACAGAGGCTGAGGAAAGGATGGAGGGAGGGTTTAGGGGGGGAAAAGCTACATTTAACACTTTTAATTCCTGATTTGTAGCCAGAATCCAAACTTGAGGCAAAAAAGAAAGCCCTGTGGAAGCCTCTGAGCTTGTATTGAAAGTGAAAAAGATTAGGGGCCCCCGATCTATTCTCCAATCCATTTCTTCTTACATATGTATTAAAATGATCAACAGTAAGCAAAATGTGCATTTCATACAATATGGTTGAGGTTTTGTGTGTGTGTTTTTTTTCCCTGAACAAAAGAACAAATAGCCTCAGGAAATCAAATTCTTGTGACATTTGTTACTCTTTACCATTCAAATACAGGATGTTCGGTTGCAGATTCTAAAGGACATCTGATTAGCAACACATATGTGACATCACTGAAAAAGCATAATTTATGTGTCATGAAATATTGCTTGAAGATGGTAACAAGAAAAAAGAAGGTTTGTTATTTGGAGAAAGATGTCAATAATCGGTTATTCGTTGCATTGATTGGTTAAGAAAAAGACAAATTTTTACTAATTTTATTTCGGCTCAATATTGAACAATTTTATATTTGGGCTACAAAACTGCATCACTGCGAAATACCTCTTAGCAGCTGAAAATAATTATTTATCCTTGAATCTGTTGTTGAATGGCCCATAAATAATTACATATATTTGATATTTAATTGGTTCAACTAACTCACCCTTTTTTTAGGATGATCCATTTCAAGCAGGTTTGCTCAAAATTGATGGCAAGAGAGTATTTAAGAGCAAGCATATCATTTGTATATCAGCTATCTCTCGTCATACAGTCTGCTGGTTGATTTATATAGTTTGTCAGAATACTTGGTTTTGATATCTACTATTGGATCAATATCTTCAGCACTTTCAGGTGGATGTGGCTGAGAGTTATAGTCAATTGATGCCTTTTCCTCACTGAGCGCTAGTCCTGATAGTAGCTTCTGCAGAGTCAGAACTTGCAATGGAAGGGAGCATTTTTCCAGCCCAGTGGCTTCTGCTGGGTTATAAACAGTCGGCTTGCTTTTAAGGGAGGGAGCATAGCTTATAATGACGACAGCTAGTCCCAGCTTAGTTCATTGCTTCTGCCACCTGCCTTCTGGCTTAATGTTGGAAGCAAGAAGCATGCAATTAAGTATGAGGAAATGAAAATAAATGACACCGTTCATTGCACATTACAAAGTGCCTGGCAGAAATAATACTGTTTGTAGAGACCCAGTGGCCCTGTGGAAAATGTGCCTCTCTGCCTGAGAAAATGCTGGGAACGAAGACAGTGACCCCGGTTTTCTTTGTCACCTATTGTTGCAGTAAACCAAATAATTGCAGGTGCAACTCTACAAATGCCCAGGAAATTCACTGTTTAATGATTTGTAGAGAGTCAATAATTAAATTTGAGGACCAGGGTAGATAGTCACAGTGACATGTTTCAGCCGATTTTGTAAGGTCAATTTTAATGACTTTAAAGTAAATAATTGATTCTTTTTTGAATGACCAATCACTTGGAAATTGTTTTGTAAAATAACAAATACTGAAGTCTGATTTATTCTCAAAATCATTTCTTATAAGACGTTTAAGTAAGCTGTATTGGGTTCATTCATTAAAGGAATGAGCGGTTCATTCATGCTAAGTGGACATCAAAGAATAGGTTCGAGCAGGGTAGATACTCCATTGTATTCTACACATGAACAGCCCTACCTCCTTTCCAAAGTAGAGTCCAGAGCAGAAAGCACTTTGTTCTTGGACGTAGAGGTTGAGAGAGCACAACTGAGCAGGGGGAGAATCTCAGAAGCCTTCAGATTTAATCTAGTTAATAAAGGCATCTTTTGGATGTGTATATCATTTCAAGAAGAGAATAGCATTACAAATCATTCTACAATACAGATTTAGTACATGCTGCAGAGCCATTGCAGAGCAATTTTTTATATCTGATGTTTTTAAAATATCAACAGCATTGGGAATTGGTAGATTATTTAAGAAACTGAGGAATGGTTTTCATAATGAACCCATCATCACTGCCTGGAGGAAGCGCAGGTTACAAGGGAAGCAGGTAGGTCTTTTCATTTTTGCAGAAATGTGCCACAGGCAGTCAGAGGAATAAGAGGCTCTGGCCAGCACCCCAAGGCTGATCTGCCTGGGAAATGGGCTCTTGAACTGAACATGGTAGAAGACTAAGGACTCAGTCGTCAACTAATACTTCAAGTTTAAGAGGTTTATTGTCATTCAAACAGCTGGTGTTAATGTTGGTGATGTTAGAAGTAACTTAATACTAAAAGGTTTTTTAAAACCATTTAAATTTGAATTCAAATTGTGATGTCAAATTGCTCAGCAAGTGAAGAACGGGAGTTGAAGGAGCAATGTGGTGGATGCTGTGAGGGCCTGGGGCGTACTGACCTGACACCTTCATCAGTGAAGAACTTCTTCCCTTGTCAGCTGAGAGAGCTGCCGGAAGATGGCTCTCCACCGTGGCCCCTCTTTGTGGTTGCCTTGGCTCAAGACAAATTGCCTGACCAAAGAAGAAATTTCCTTCCAGCGATGGAACAGTGTGGGTGTATAAGGGCCTGGTCTCCTAGACCCAACTCGAAACTGGGGATTTGGAAGGAATGCAATCAGAAAATGGGTGACAAGGATGTCTGTGCAAGGTATGTGGATAGATCTCTCCAAACGGTAGCAGGATGTGAAGATAGTTCTGCTCCAAATAAATCCTCACCACCTCAGCAAAAGTGGATAATATGATTCATCTTGTTGATATCAGTCACCTTTCCCCAGCTACTCCTATCATTGCCTGCTAGGCTCATGAAGGGTGGCCATGGTAGCAGGGATGGAGGGATACATGGGCACAGCAATGTGGGCATCCACTCACCAAGGCTACCCTGGCTATAGCCGCTGGTGGTGCCCAATCTGCCAGCAGCAGAAACCAACACAGAGTGTCCAATATGGCACCATTTCCCAGGGTGATCAGCCAGCTACTTGAAGGCAGGATGATTACATTGGACTGTTTCATCATGGAAGGGGCAATGTTTTGTTCTTGCTGGAATAGATTCTTACCCTCAATATGGATTTGCTTTCTCTGCCTGCACTGCTTCTACAAAACCACCATTTGTGAACTTATAGAATGTCTTATTTACTTGCATAGTATTCAAACATTATTGTTTACCATCATGGGACTTATTCATAGCAAAAGAAGTGTGGCAATGGACCCCTGCTCATGGACTTCACTGGTCTTACCATGTTCCTCACCATCTTAAAGCAGCTTGCTTGATAAAATGGTGGAGTAGCCTTTTGGAGACTCAATTATACAATCAAGTAGTTGGCAGTGCCTTATGGGGTGGGGCAATGTGTTCTAGAAGGTGGTTTATGATCTAAATCAATATCCAATATATGGTACTGTTTTTCCCATAGCCAGGATTCACATGACCAGGAATCAAGGGGGATGGAGAATGGGAATGGCTTCCTTCATTATAACTCCGTGGTGCGCACTAGTAAAAGTTTTGCTTCCTATCCCTGCTCATCCAGGGTCTTAGTTTCAAAAGAAGGAATGCTTCCATAGGAAATTCAACAACGGTTTTACTGAAGTCAATATTGCCATCTGTTTTAGAAGGATTGTGAATTCCAAATTTATTTTCTTTCCTGGATGCAAAATTGTTTTCCATCTCTTTGACCTCTAACCACTGTGTTTGTTATCTGTAACTATACTTATATTTGTATACAGAGAGTGAGAGAGCACGAGAGGGAAAATAAGAGTGATCATGGTCCTTAGTCAATTTTTAAGAGAATGAGTGCCATTATTTCTGTAATTCATTGCCTCAGCAACATGGCAGGAAAGGCTCAGACTTTGAGCCAGATGGGCAGCTGTGTCCAAATCCCAATTCCTCAATTTACTAACTTACTTAATTTTTCTGAGACTTAGTTTTCTCATCTGTCAAACAGTGATGATGATACCTGCTATCCATCTATGTGGTGAGTGTGAAATAATTTAAAAAGGCAAATCATGTCACAGACTCAACACTGTGCCTCGTTGGTCATTGGGAGGGACAGTCGTGGCTTCATGCCTGTTGTCTTGGAATAATATTCATAACTATATCGGTTAGTACTTATAGCTCTATTAGTGATTATAATAATTACTAATAGCATTCCTTTTCCATCTCAGAAGTTAGGATGATAAATCATATGTTCATTCTAATCATGATCAAATGTTTATTTGCATTCACCACTTTCTTATTGTTTATGGTTGTGAAGATTGCCCTGAACTAGAATTTAGATGTAGTGCTGGCTCAGGCTGTTAAATCCAGGTTTTAGGTGGTAATGCAGCTCCTAATTTTATGGTGAATAAAGGAGAGCATAGGCGTTGAAATTTGTCAAGCAATGAAAGTGCAAACTGAAGATCTTATTTTAGGAGTTGGCTTTATTCAAGCGGGAGATAATATAGATAACTTGTGCCCCAATAGAGTTCTCAAAAAAGTTCTTAGAAATCTTAAGATAAGTGGGGCACCTGGGTGGCTCAGTTGGTTAAGGGTCTGCCTTCAGCTCAGGTCATGATCTCAGGGTCCTGGGATTGAGCCCCACCTTGGGGCTCCCTGCTCAGTGGGGAGTCTGCTTTTCCCTCTCCCTCTCCCTCTGCCCCTCCCTGCCCCATGAGTGTTCACGTGCTCTCTCTCTCTCTCTCAAATAAATAAATATTTTAAAAAAAGAAATCTTAAGATAAGTAAAATGTAATCCACATTTTAGACATTATGATATGAAAGTTTTAAAAATATTCAGGAGAATCATTGTGACCTCACTTTTACCTGGAATTTCCTGTGCATCGTTGCACACAGAGTATTCTAGGAGGTAGGGCCTTCAGTGGCTTTCTCACTGTGCTCACCAGAGGTGGAAAGTCAGCTCCTGGCCTTCTTCCTAGTCTAAAGACATGATTCTTATCCTTTCTTTGCTAGACAATTTAGAGAAGAATGATCTGTCAGAGTATTTATGGAAGCCATTAGCATGATGAGTGGAGTCTATGGATAACTTATGGCTCTTTAAAAATATGGCTTTAAGAAGAGAAAGAGAAACTCATAGGGTGTCTTTTCCAAATAGCAGACTGCTATATTTGGGTGGTCTGAGGATTATGACAAATGTCAAGGACCGCATACCACACGAAAGCAGCTCATTATAGTGGTGCACACAGAATGCCATGTTTAAGGTTGAGTGGCTGATTTTGTTGCAAACACTAATTTTCACATTACACAATTTGAAATTTTTAATTAGCCATGAATCCTTCTAGAGACAACTTCCCTACATCTCTTTATAATACTGTAAAAATAAGTCAAATTCTGCTTCAATGACCCAAGAGCTCAAAATAAGGGTTTCTGTGTGATATTGATTGTTTCCTCCTCAAATGCTAATTCTGAAAATTCATGTTTCAGAAGAATTAATGGCCCAATCTTGTGGTTGTTCTGCCTTTCTAAATGTCATTAAAGTTAATGAATTCTGAAAATGAAAGGAATAAAGCTGGTCTTTTCAATTTGACTGAAATTTTGCTATTTGGTAAAATAAGATCCAGTAAATCACTTAAATCTGCTGGTGATATACACCTTTTAAATGGCTGCTGGATTCATACACAACATCTTTATTGTTGGGAACACGATGTGGACAGTATCAGGAACAAAGTAATAAAGATTTATTTAATGTACTGGGTTACTTAGACTCAATGTGCATCATATTTAGAGAATGTGAAAATTCAGTGAATTGCCAAAAACACAATCCTTGGAAATGGAGGCATTCCACAAAAGATTACATTCTTAAAAATGATGCCAAAAGAGATTTTAATTTGTGTGTATATGAAGTAGATAAAAAACAAGTAAGTATATAAAAATATAAAATTTATATGTTATACATATGATATATATAGCACGTATATAATATATATATATGTATATGTATATATGATTACAGCATTCCAAAGGTCAGAGACAATATCATTCCACATAATAAATGCAGTTTTTTAGACTATTACCTCATCTCCTTTGTTTAACATTTCCATTTCTTTCCTCTATTGAGTAATATCAGATCATTTTCTGTTAACTATGTGTGTGTTTTCCCTCTGATTCCAGATCTCCCCAAATCTGTGTTTTGTAGAGTCCCTGTGGGATAGTATATTTTCCTTCAAATTTCCATAATTCAGATATTTCTATGATTTTCATTCAGGAAGTCAAAAGTTAGATTCTTTAATCTTTTCCTCTGTAGGCTGTTCTAAACCTACACCATCTAAAAGAAGAGATACACTTTTACAACTTTGTGGATCATTTGTTAGAATCTGTACTTTGCATATGGGGACACTGAGGTACAGAGAAATCAAGTGTCTTGCCCAAGGTCACACTCAAAGGCATAGAAACCAGAGCAGGAACACTGTTTCAGTGCTTGGTTTGTGAAGAGGCTGCCTCCCTACCATGTTCCTGTGTTGGATCATCTCCAATATCATTTTATAGTTGTTGTATAGTTAAGCATTCTTCCTGATAAATATACTTGGTTTTAGCCAAGTTTCAATCCATTTCCTTTGATCTCAGGACCCATGGGTTGGTTTTCTTCAAGATATCAATTTCTCTCTTCCTTTCTACCTCTTCATCTGTCTAGTTCTCCTGGATATTTTAAAGGGTTACTTTTTGCCACTGGATTTTCTTCTACTCAGTGGGAATTCCGAGGTTGAGATAAAAATTGAGAACTAGCAGTTCAGTAACAAGCAAGTTGACTGTCACATTTTCCAATTTCATTTTGTGGAATGTGAGACGGATCACCTAACTGGTCTGCACCTAAGTATCCCAATTTATAAAGAGGGGCTGTTTTGTCAACTATCTTCAGAAGTTCCATGTGAAAAATAACATATAAAAAAATGTGAGAACACTCAGTATTAAGGGTCACAAGAAAACCAAGCCACCAATAACTGGAGGAACAGACTGCTTTATCATAGATAGTTAAGCCATGAGCCACCAATCCCTGATGCATCATAACATGGAAAGCTCAGATGAGTGGGAATCCACCAGCAGTTCTCTAAATTCTTTCTAGTTATTAGTTTAAACTGTATTTCCACCATGTTTTTAAAATTTTTTTTTTAAGTTGGTCATTTGATTTGGATTTTTCTTGAGTGGAGACCCCAGGAAATAATGGGGCCTCTATTATGGTCCGAATGTCAACTGGCTTTATGGCTCTGGGCAAATTAGTTAACTTTCCTAAACTTTTATTTTTAGATGAGGATAATAACCATTCCTTTTGTGATGATAAAATGAGATAATACATTTATATAGTGTTAGCATTGTGCCTTGATATTGGTGGCGTTTAATAAATGGCAGTTATCATTATTTTCCTTGTGTTATTCTGAATAAAGACAGTATCTTCATATTTTTATTTTACGATTCAGTTGTTTGACTAACTTCTTACATGTGTATCTAACCCTGGCATATGCACAGGCCATTTTTTTTGAATTGCCAATATACTTATTTAATAGAAATGTTTTCACATTTTCTTGATAATATCAATCTTGCCTCTCACTCTGGAACTCATCATGACTCTAAGCTGGGGTCAAATAAGAGACTGAGCTTCTGGATTTCTCCACTTAGCACACTGATTCTGTTGTTAGCTATGTTTTGGTTATGGTGCATCTTGTCTGCTGGTGATTGGATTCTTTAAACTCCTGATTTTTTCAGAAGCGCTTTCTGTGTTAACGTAGTCAGACTCAGGCACTTCATTTCTGTTGTTAACTAAAGAAGTCAATTGCTCATGTAGGGGAGAAAATACGTAAAGCTTAAATGTCAACCTAATATTTAATATTTCTGTATAAATGTTAGGATTAACTCTTAGGTAGAGCAGAAGGATAAGCTACTAGAATTTGTTGTCTTTTAAGTTCTTTGCTGAAGAAAACTTCCTTGTTGGCTTTTGAAGGAGAGACATCTCAGTTCATTAAAATTCAAAATAAGTAAATTTAAGAACTGCTTTATGGGTAATTATCACTTCGCATCATAAAATAAACCCAACTATTTCTATTTGAATTTACCTCATTGGTTCATTATTATAATAATGACAATGATAAAAACCATTGGGGTTAAGGGCATTTGCGTAGCTCAGTTGGTTGAGCATCTGCCTTCGGCTCAGGTCATGATCCTGTGGTCCTGGGATACAGCCCTGTGTTGGGCTTCCTGCTCAGCAGGGAGTCTGCTCCTCCCTCTGCCTCTCCCCCTGCTTGTGCTCTTTCTTTCTCTCTCAAATAAGTAAATAAAATCTTAAAACAAAACAAAACAAAACCATTGGAGCCGGAGTAGGTGGAGAGAATCTGCATACTACTAGAGTCTGAGGCTGATGTTCTAGTCTTGGTTCTCTCTCCAAATAGCAAGGTAACATTGGTCAAGGAAATTAACCTCACGAGACCGCATTTTATCATCTGCAAAATAAGTAGAATGGGTGCTCTCCAGATTCCTTCCAGTAATAGAGTTCTATGATTTTGTTAGACATTTTGGTGATCTGGGTTTTAGTCTTGACCTACTTATGTGAACTCAGAAACTGACATAATGTTGGTTTTGTTTAACCATATTTTATATGAGTTTAAAATGGCAGTTCTAGGATATGAGGCAGAATAACGTGATAAAAGACTAGTGAGTGATTTTTTCCTACACATTTTTATTATTAAGAATGAAACCCATAATTAGTCACACTACAAATACCATCAAACCAAGCAACCATTTTTAATTAAAGTCCATAGTTGTCTAATATAATAAATAAACCAAAAAGCTAATGAAACACTATTCTGGGAAAGCAGTTAAAGCTCATGAGAATGTGATCTTTAAATTTTTATAAGAAACCAAATCAAATCAAGCAAAACCTGAAAAATAAAAAAAAAACCCAATTCAAATAAAAAGATAGTGGTTAAAGACTATGTAGGATTGATGAAACAAAGAGAACAGATCATAAAAGTTCTGTACTTGCAGAAGTTCCTTCTTCACCAGTAGAATTTCATTAGAGATTACTTCAGCCATAGAAATATGATTTGATATTTATGTTTTTCAGTTCGTGTCCCTACCCCGAGATATCTCTGAAAGAAGCCTGCTGTGTACCACAAAGCTTCAAGATTGCTCAGCAGAGCATCTTTTATCCAGCATCTTCATTAAGCCCTTGGGAAATTTTCCAAGTCCTTGCTGATCTCATCGACATATAGAATCTTTCTTGCCTAGAATTCCTAATTGGAAACATACAGTTAGGATCAAACTGCATTGTGTTGGGTCCTAAGATTAAAGCAATGTACTTTCTTGTATATAAGCTATGTTGAGTCATAATCTGTGCTCTCTTTACAAAGAGTGAATTTTGTAACACTCTTGACTGCTCAAGAAAATAAGGATGGTCCAAGATACTATACTTGCCATAAATTAAAAAAAAAAAGCCTCACTGAAATTTTCTCCATGTATACATGTTGTATACAATGGCATGCTTTGATTAAAGTATAAGTAATCCAGTATCAAAAATCTCAATGAAAATACCAAAGCACTTATAAAGTCATTTAAATGTATGAAGTTAGAATCACAGTATAAAGAATTCACTCTATCAGTCATTCAATACATCTTTATGTAAGTACACAAGTGTTCTGAAGAATGATAAAGATAGGATCCCTGAACTCAAGAAGCTTCCATTCTAGTGAGAACCAATCAAGTACATACCAATTATACAGTGAAGTCATACTTGTTACAACAGATGTGATGGGCTAACAGATGGGCTAACATTTATTAATATAAGATGAGTGCCAGCTTTTCTCTACCTGTGCATGCTAAATGATTCTAATCATTGAATACCATTGAGTCTTCCTGTTGAAGTCTTGCATGTGAGGTGAACGCGCTAGCATATATTCACAATGCTACTCTTCTACCCAGTTGATTAATTTCAAATACTACTGCTAGTAGTTGTCTAGTATGTCTGCTATGAATTTCTAGTAGTCGTCTCTTGGTGAACAGATGCACACAGTTCTTTGGGCATAAGCTTTGGAAGGCATTCATGTTTAGTAGATACTGACAAAGAGTTTTCCAAGGAAGTTGTACTAATTTACTCTCCCACTCAGACATTTTTGTAGGTCTACAGTACTATTTTACTTTGTTATCTTTTTACTTTGGTACTGATATGTTTATTTGCCATTTAAATATCTTCTTTTTTCATTTCTTTTTTTTAATTTTTTTTAAATTTTTTTTAAAATTTTTTTTAAAGATTTTTTAATTTATTCGGCAGAGATAGAGACAGCCAGTGAGAGAGAGAACACAAGCAGGGGGAGTGGGAGAGGAAGAAGCAGGCTCATAGCAGAAGAGCCTGATGTGGGGCTCGATCCCAGAACGCTGGGATCACGCCCTGAGCCGAAGGCAGACGCTTAACTGCTGTGCCACCCAGGCACCCTCTTTTTTCATTTCTATTCAAGCTTTTGCCCATTTTTCTACTAAGTTATATGTCTTTTTCATATCGATTTCTGAGAATTAAAAAATACATTCTAGATAGGTATCACTTTGTTAATATATAGTCTCTTTCTACCAACTGTCTTTTCAGCCTTTTAATGGTGAATCCTGATTTTTTTAAAAATAACTTAATTTTAATATAGTCTAATTTAGTGCTTTTCATGTCTTTTTTCCATCTTTTTTTTTTTTTTAGAGAGAGAGAGACTGAGAGAGAGGTGTGAGCATGCAAGAGAAAGGAGGGGTGGAGGGAGAGGGAGAGAGAGAATCTTAAGCAGACAACCACAAGATCATGACCTGAGCTGAAATCAAGAGTTGGATACTTAACTGACTGAACCACCCAGGCACCACTTTTTTTGTCTATCATCTTAAACATTTTTAACTATACACTTTAGTGTATATTTACATTATTGTACAGTATATTCACATTATTGTGAAACAGAACTCCAGAACATTTTTATCTTATAAATCTGAAATTCTATACTCATTAAACAACAAATACTCCTTCCCTCCTCCTCTCCAGCCCCTGGTAACCGCCATTCCACTTTCTCTTTCTGTAATTTTAACTACTTTACGTACCTCAAGTAAATGGAATCATATAGTATTTGCTTTTTTTGTGACTGGTTTATTTCATTTAATATAATGTCCTCAAGGATGATCTCTGTTGTAACATGTGACAGGATTTCATGCCTTTTTAAGGCTGAATAATATTCCATTATGTGTATGTACTACATTTGTTTGTCTACATTCATTCATTTGTCTATATTTGGGTTTTTTCCACCTCTTGGCTATTTTGAATAGTGCTGCTATGTGCATGGGTTGAAAATATATCTTTGAGAACCTGCTTTTAATTCTTTTGGATACATACCCGGAAGTGGGATTGCTGGAGCATATGATAGTTCTATTTTTAACTTTTTAAGATAACTTTATACTGTTTTCCATAGGAGTTGCACCATTTTTACAATCTCACCAACAGAGAACAAGGGTTCCAATTTTTCCATAGTCTTTTTAACACTTGTTATTTTCTGTTTTTTTGTTTGTTTGTTTGTTTGTTTGGTTTGTCTCTTTTTATAGTAGCCATTTTACTTGGTGTGAGGTACTATCTCATTGTGGTTTTGATTTACATTTTTCTGATGCTTCATGACATGAACACACTTTCATATGTCATATCCTTGTTTGGCCTTTTTTTTTTTTTGCCTTTCCATGTCTTAAAAATTATCTTTGATTTCTCCAAGATTGCAAAGATTTTCTATTAAATTTTCTTCTAAAAACTGCTTTCATCTTTTTAATGATATATAGGAATATATATATTGATTTCTGCTATTGACTTTGTATCCAGAAACTTTGCTAAATTTACTTACTAATTTTAATAACAGGTCTGTACAACAACAGATTTTCTACATATACAGTCATGTTGCCTTAAATGATAACCATTTCATTATGCCTTTTATTTATTTTTCTTGCTTCATCGTATTAAGATATCTGGCAAATTGTTGAATAGAGGTGGTCATAGTGGTGGCCATTGTCTCTTTCCCAATCTTAAAGAAAGTTTTCAAGATTACACCACCGAATATGTTGTTTGGTGTAAGGTTTTTTGTTTGTTGGTGTTTGGATAATTTTTGCCAGATTAGATTTACTCTCTTTCTAGTTTGGTAAGGATATTTATAATGAATGAGTGCTGAATTTACTCAAATGCTTTTTATACAACTAACCATGCAGTCATATAATGTTTTCAGTTGTTGTACTTCCCATTTTAAAAGAATATTTTAATTAGCTATTAACTCTACATCTATATAAAGTTTAAATAAAGATCAGACATAACCAGTCGAATGGAGAATAATCCATTTTGTTGTCAGGAGAAGTTGTATGTCTTTCTTCCAAGAGTAATTTTAGTTCCTATTCTTTGGCTCAGTTACATATATTTTGGCCTGGGTGATATGTTAAGAATGCTATTCCCACCAGTTATATAGAATTGATTGTATTTATATCTTGTGTTGCACTGAAAACAGAGTGTATCTCTTGAACTTTAGTTTTACCTTCAATAACCCTTCTCTGTGCTCCATCTCTAGGACCTGGCTTCTACTCCAGTTATTAAAGTACGTACATTTTTGTTTATCTCTAGGACTGGCCCTTGATATTGAATCCCAGCCTACCTGGCTATGGCCCTGATTGCCTGCTTTTTTTCTGATAACTTCTCCTTGAAATCTGAAGCCTGCCTTTGTCCCACCAGTTCTACATCAGGAAGTCTCCCAACACAATTATATCATCATCCTTCAGACTGGTAGTATTATCATAAAAAGCTGACCTCCACCCATTATAGATCAGACCCTTTAAATATAAATATGTACCTGATAACAACCATGCTTCTTTTTTTTTTTTTGACTTCAGATCTTTTTTTTTTTAATTTTATTTTATTATATTATGTTAATCACCATACAGTACATCCCCAGATTCCGATGTAAAGTTTGATGCTTCATTAGTTGCGTATAACACCCAGTGCACCATGCAATACGTGCCCTCCTTACTACCCATCACCAGTCTATCCCATTCCCCCACCCCCTCCCCTCTGAAGTCTTCAGTTTGTTTCTCATAGTCCATAGTCTCTCATGTTTCATTCCCCCTTCTGATTACCCCCCTTTTCTTTATCCCTTTCTTCCCCTACCGATCCTCCTAGTTCTTATGTTCCATAGATGAGAGAAATCATATGATAATTGTCTTTCTCTGCTTGACTTATTTCACTTAGCATTATCTCCTCCAGTGCCGTCCATGTTGCAGCAAATGTTGAGAATTCGTTCTTTCTGATAGCTGAGTAATATTCCATTGTATATATGGACCACAGCTTCTTAATCCAGTCATCTGTTGAAGGGCATCTCGGCTCCTTCCATGATTTGGCTATTGTGGACAATGCAGCTATGAACATTGGGGTGCATATGGCCCTTCTCTTTACTACGTCTGTATCTTTGGGGTAAACACCCAGTAGTGCAATGGCTGGGTCATAGGGTAGTTCAATTTTTAACTTTTTAAGGGACCTCCACACTGTTTTCCAGAGTGGCTGTACCAACTTGCATTCCCACCAACAATGTAGGAGGGATCCCCTTTCTCCACATCCTCTCCAACAATTGTTGTTTCTTGCCTTGTCTATCTTTGCCATTCTAACTGGCGTAAGGTGGTATCTCAGTGTGGTTTTGATTTGAATTTCCCTGATGGCTAATGATTTTGAACATTTTTTCATGTGTCTGTTAGCCATTTGTATGTCTTCATTGGAAAAGTGTCTGTTCATATCTTCTGCCCATTTTATGATTTGTTTATTTGTTTCTCGTGTATTGAGTTTGAGAAGTTCTTTGTAGATCTTGGATACCAGTCCTTTATCTGTGGTGTCCTTTGCAAATATATTCTCCCATTCCGTGGGCTGTCTCTTAGTTTTTTTGACTGTTTCCTTGGCTGTGCAGAAGCTCTTTATCCTGATAAAGTCCCATAAGTTCATTTTATCTTTTATTTCTCTTGCCTTTGGAGATGTGTCGTGAAAAAGGTTGCTCTGGCCGATGTCATAGAAGTTGTTGCCTATGTTCTCCTCTAGAATTTTGATGGATTCCTGTCTCACATTGAGGTCTTTCATCCATTTGGAGTTTATTTTTGTGTATGGTGTGAGAGAGTGGTCAAGTTTCATTCTTTTGCATGTAGCTGTCCAATTTTCCCAGCACCATTTATTGAAGAGACTGTCTTTTTTCCACCGGATGTTTTTTCCTGCTTTATCAAAGATTAGTTGCCCAAAGAGCCGAGGGTCCATTTCTGGGTTCTCTATTCTGTTCCATTGGTCGATGTGTCTGTTTTTGTGCCAGTACCATGCTGTCTTTGTGATCACAGCTTTGTAGTACAGCTCGAAATCCGGCATTGTGATGCCCCCAGCTTTGTTTTTCCTTTTCAACAGTTCCTTGGAGATTCTGGGCCTTTTCTGTTTCCATACAAATTTAAGGACTATTTGTTCCAGTTCTTTGAAAAATGTCCTCGGTATTTTGATCGGGATAGCATTGAAAGTGTAGATTGCTCTGGGTAGTATGGACATTTTAACTATGTTAATTCTTCCAATCCATGAGCATGGAATATTTTTCCATCTTTTTATGTCTTCCTCAATATCTTTCAAAAGTGATCTATAGTTTCTAGGATATAGGTCCTTTATGTCTCTGACAACCATGCTTCTTTAGCCACTGTGATTTTGTTACCAGCTATATTTTTGGGGAGCCAGCTAAACAACTGAGTTACTCACCCTAGACTTGGACTCTTCTTTACTTTGTTTACTTCTCCCTTTCTCCACTCCAGAATGCATTATGGTCTTACATATTTTTTAGATAAATTTAAATATTTTAAAAGCAATCATCAAGTGAGAATTCACAGGACCACTGAACATCTAATTCCAGAGAACCACAGGAAAAAAAAAAAAGGCTCCCTCCACTTTCCAAAGTCATAGCAAGCGCAGTTCAGTGTGACCAATAGAAGAATGCTGTTTTTATATATGGAAACATTCAGTCCCTTTATGAAGAAATTCGTGGTCTGCAGTGTTTGCACTCTATTCTCTGTAACTGACCACAATGAAACTTTATGACCAGACTGAGAAAGAAGCTGGTGGGTTGTGCCTCATCCTGGAAGGGTCCTTCATTGTCACACTTTCAATTTATTTTAAGGACACTCAGACAATCATGATTTCTTGAAAGGAGGTTCAAAAGAGGTCTGATAGTCAATTTCTGGAGCCCCTTTCACTTTGGTCTGTTCCATAATAAATAAGATTGATTGATTGATTTCCATTCTATTGAGGCAACGTAATGATGGTATCTTCTCAAGCTTTCCATTCCCATGACACAGAGAAGTTGACCAGGATTTGGAAGACTCATCCATAGGGGTGTTAGGGTTAGGTACTTGGCAGCTACAGGTCTCCTCAGTTTACAAAGACTGTATCAGTTGTAAAAAATATGCAGGATTTTATAAATCCCCTAAATGTCCTTCTATTTCAGATATAACTGCACCATAATTATTAAATTAACAGTCTTTCAATGATTTTACAAAGCTGAATCTGGGCTTATCCATGTACGAATCTGTTTGACCCAACACAATTATGGCCCCTTTTAAAACTGCTAAAATTGAGGTACATAATCAAATGTTGTACATATGGAGAAGACTACTGCTTTTGATCTTAGTGTAATCACTTACATGACTACAACCGTGTAATATTGCAAATTAATTTTCTTTAAAGTTTTCATACATTTCCTTAGAGGTGTTAACATTTTATATGTAGAAAACTTTTATTATAAATAATTCTGATATACTTACTACCTAAACAAGAAAAGAGAATTGCTTTCCTAATAGGATATGTTTCCGGTAATGGGGTAGGTATCTTAAAAAAGCTAAATAAATAACAAGTAACACCTTATATTTACCTTGCTGTAGGTGAATAAATAAAGTGACAGAGAAATAAATTATTTTTCCTGCTAGCTAAGCACAGAGTCAACCTTTCTTAATAAGGTGATGAAGCAACAGAGCAATACTTTATTTGCTTTTCACCTTTAGTATGGGAGAATCACATCTCAAGAGAAGTAAGCTTTCAACTCTGGAATTACAGAATACATGATATCACTGGCTATGTTTTAATTCATATATTCACTCCATAGTTATTTCTTTAGTTTCTAGTTAAATATTCTTTGACTTAAAAATGCATTAGGATCAAATTATAAGCCTTTATGACCAAATTGCAAGAATCTAAAAATAAGTTATTTTAAAGCCATAGCACATTGACATTATACATATCTGTGCAAGGTAGTATGTTTTATTTATTTTTTATAATTACAGTTCAGTTATTAAATATATTTATATTGTTGTGCAATTGTCACCACCATCCAAAGAGATATATGCATGCCTCTGTTTATTGCAGCATTATTCACAATAACCAAGATATGGAAGCAACATAAGTGTCCACCAATGAATGAATGGATAAAGAAATTGTGAGATACACATACACACACACACACACACACACACACACACACACAGTGGACTATTATTCAGCTATAAAAAAGTGAAATTTTGTCATTTGTGACAACTTGGATGGACGTCAAGGGAATTATGCTAAGTGAAATAAGTCAGAGAATGACAAATACTGTATGATCTCTCTTCTATGTGGAATCTAAACATCATCAACAGCAAACCACCAAGCTCATAGAGACAAAGAGGATATTGGTGGTTGCCAGAGGTGGGGGGGATGGGATGGGAGAAATAGGTGAAGGGAGTCAAAAGATAAAAAAGAAAAACAACAGGCAAATACTGCAGATATCTATTAAATGTTAGTTCAACTATTTTAAGACTGTATGTTTTATAGTAAATACAAAGTGGAAAGATTATCTCATCTCCCTTGTATGGTACCGAATATAACAAGGTATACACAGATAATTCATAAACTTCTAATTACGATGATGCTTGGAGAAAGGGAAAATTTTTAAAGTTTTTAGTTCTGACACGAATCATATAATTCCATCTTAGTTACAAAAAAAAAAGAGGTTATGTTCTTCAAGAGGTTATGTTTTTCAGTTGGTTCTTCTCTGTTATTGAAACTTCCTGCATCAAGGAAGGGTATAGTACCATCATTTGCAGTACATTTTCAAGATCAAGCACTGAAGCAATGGGCAATGTTCTGACTTAGAAAGAGAGAAGATTTTCAGGAATGTAGTAATTCAACTTTGTGGAAAACAGGAAAATGACTCAATAAAACCATCTGGTCACTAACATTGTGGTATATTCTTAGTTACTTGAATGCCTAAGCAGTTTATTCAAGTTTACTCAAGGGGCTTGTGGTTTGTCATGGTTTATGATTACATTTTAAAGTAATAAATTAGCTTGTATAATACATCTTATCCAATACATTTGTCTATCCCAATCAGTTGTAGACATTGGTATTATTCCCCAATTTAAAAAGTTTTACCTGGACATAGGTAAAATAATGTGGAAATAAATCATTCCACAATCTGTATTACACATAATATAAGACTAACTCACAAATAGTGCAGGTAGGATATCTATGAATTTGAATTGATAATGCTGACCATAAGATTTAACTGAGAATTTATCTTTGTATTGTAATTTTAAGTGAACAGTTATTTCCTTTGACCCTGTTAGCATTTATACTTTTTTTTTTTTGGAAAAAAATATTAAGAAATTTCAAATTAAACATTGCAACATTATCACCCTAGAATACTCCCAATTAGTTATACAGAACCTTAAAATTGGAAGGCATGTTATTTAATATCAAAACTGAGAAGAGCAAATTAGTTCTAATTTGAGCAATAAAGGAGTTGATGGGTAGTGACTGCCTGTCTGTGCAGAGAAGGGGGCTCAGTCTGGTCTCAGCAAGGAAATCCTTTGATCTGTTATCAGTTCTTGCCATGGGTGCTAAGGAGGGAGGCCAGCGTGAGGGCATTGTGTTTAATATCCCTAATCTAATCCAGAGCTTCACTTTGAAGACAAGGAATGTGATGCCCACAAAAAACATGTTTCTTACCATGATAGTTATTACTTTCCAGATTCAGCAGGGACGCATAAAGCCATTTACAATTTTTTTGATGCTTTTTTTCTTTGAGATAATTTCTTGCTTCTGACAATCCTTGTTACTAATGCAGTACTGTCTTCATTTTGTTTTCCTTTCTGGCATTATCATCAAGGAACTGAATTTAATTCATCTTCTCATCCTAATTTTTCTGCATCATGCCTTTAATTAAGAAAAAATTTCCTTAGACACTTCTGTTCTGTTAGACATTTATGTTTCTAATGGTCTCTTCTGATTAAGTACTTCTTTTTTGTTTTCAGTTTTGTTCCTGATCAAGAAAATTGACATATAATACTGTGAGTTTAAAGTGGACAATATATTAATTTGATACACTTATATATTGTGATATTATTACCACCATAACTTTAGCTAACACTTCCATCACATCACATTTTTATCATTTCTTTTTTGCGGTCAGGGCCTTTAAGATCTGTTCTCTTAGCAACTTTCATATATATAATACAGTGTTGTTGACTATAATCACCATGCTGTACATTAGATCCCCAGGATTTATTCATATTATACCTGAAAGTTCAAACCGTTTGACCAACATCTTTCCATATCCCCCACACCCTTCAGCCCCTGGTAACTGCCATTCTACTTTCTGTTCCTTTGAGCTTAGCTTTTTTAGATTTCATATACAAGAGAGATCCTATAGTATTTGTCTTTCTCTGTCTGACTTAGCATAATGCCCTCAAGTTTCATCCATGTTGCTGCAAATGACAGAATTTCCTTCATTTTAAAGGTTGAATAATATCACGTTGTGTATATATACTGCATCTTTTTTATCTGTTCACCTGTTCATGGACATTTAGGTTGTTCCCATGTCTTGACTACTGCAAATAATGCTGCAATGAGCATAATGGTAAAGATATATCTTGAAGACCCTGTTTTCATTTTCTTTGGTTATATGCTGAAAGGTGAGATTGCTCAGTCATATGGCAGTGTTCATTTTAATTTTTTGAGGATCCTCCATACTGTTTTCCACAGGCACTGAACTAGTTCACTTTCCCACCAATAGTTCCACATCTTCACCAACACTTGTTATTTCTTGCCTTTTACATGACAAACCTTTCTAACAGATGTAAAGTGACATCTCATTGTGGTTTCGATTTGCACTTCCCTGATAATTAGTGATATCAAGCACCTTTTCTTGTACCTGTTGGGCATCTGAATGCCTTCTTTGGAGAAATGTTTATTCAGTTCGCTTGCCATTTTTTAAATTGGATTTTTTTTTTTTTTTTTTTACTATTGAGTTGAATGAGTTCTTCATGTATGCTGGATATTTACCCCTTATCAGATATATGATATATAAATATTTTCTCCCATTCTGTAGGTTCTCTCAACACCTTTTGTTGCTTTTGCTTTCAGTGTCACATCCAAAAAAATCAGTACCAAGATCAATATCAAGAAGATTTTTCCCTATGTTTACTTCTAAGAATTTTACAGTTTCAAGTCTTATATTTAAGTCTTTAATTCATTTCAGGTTAATTTTGTGGTATAAGATAAGAATCCAATCTCATTCTTCTGTATATGATTCTTTAGTTTATTCAGGAGACTATCCTTTTTCCATTGGGTATTATTGGCTTTCTTGTCAAAGATTAGTTGACTGTATATGCAAAGATTTATTTCTTGGCTCTTTACTTTGTTCCATTGGTCTATATGTTTAATGTTATGCTAGTACCATACTGTTTTGATTACTACAGTTTTGTAAGTATAGTTTGACAAGAGGAAGTGTGATACTTCCAGGTTTGTTCTTCCAGAAGAGTTAAAGTGGTCAAGTATTGATGTCAGTGCAGTGCAAACAAATTGTATTTTTTCCTTAGGCTATACATTTTACTGTAATTGGTGTTATAAAATCATGGTTTTAAATGCTTAATTGAGCTACTAGTTTCAGTCTTACCTTACAGATTTCTTTTTCTCTGAAGCTAAGCTTCTGTCAGTCTGCCTTGTTTTACCTCCTAATTTGCTTTCATGTTTTGATCTAGAATCCTCCATAGGTATCATCATCAAAATAGCTTGGTCTAATGTTTGAGAAAAGCTTTCAATTATTGTTGAGATAATATGAAACACAATAAAATGTAAAATTTTAAAAAAGGATTGTTTTGGCTGTTGAGGGTCTTTTGTGGATCTATATAAATTTTGTGGTTTTATACAAATTTTTTTATCTGTGAAAAATGCCATTGAAGTTTAATAACAATTGCATTGAATCTATAAATGGCTTTGGATAGTTTTTAACAATGTTAATTCTTCTGATCCATGAACATGGGATATCTTTCCATTTTTTTTAAATCTTCTTTAATTCCTTATGTTTAATTTTTTGACAAATTATCATACTGTTTTCACAGTACCTGCTTTGTTTCATATTCCCATAAGCAATGTACAAGTATTCTGATTTTTCCATATCCTCCCTGACTTCTATTTTTATTTTGTTTATTGTTTGTTTGTTTTTGTACTAACCTCCTAGCCAGTGTGAAGTAACATCCGATTGTGGTTTTGATTTGCAGTTCCCTAAAAATGAGTGGTATTGAACATCTTTTCATGTATTTGTTAGCCATCTGTGTATCTTTGGAGAGATGCCTGTTCAAGTTCTTTGCCCATTTCTAAATTGGATTATTTGTTTTGTTATTGTTGTTGAACTGTAGGATTTCTTTATTCTGGATATTAATCCTCATCAGATATATGATTTGCAATTATTTTCTTCCATTCTATGTGTTGTCATTTCACTCTGCCAATAATATTCCTGGATGCACAAAACTTTTTAATTTTGATGAAGTCCAATTCAACAGTTTTTTCCTTTTGTTGCCTGTGCTTTTGGTATTATAGCCAAGAAAGTCAATCCAATATCCAAATCCAATATTATGAAGCTTCCATCCAATGTTTTCTTCTAAGATTTTAATAGCTTTAGCTTATACATTTTAGCTTGCACATGTCTTTGATCAATTTTGTTATTTTTGTACAAGATGTAAGGTAAGGGTATAACTTTATTCTTCTGCATGTGGATATCCAGTTTTTCCAGCATCATTTGTAAGGGTTTATTTCTGGGCTTTCTATTCTATTTCACTGGTCTATATATGTCTGTCTTTATGCTAGTACCACATTGTTTTTGATTAATATAACTTTGTAGTAAATTTTGAAATAAAAAAGTGAGTCGTTCAACTTTGTCCTTTTTTTCAAGATTGTTTTAACTATTTGGTATCCCTTGAGATTCCTTATGAATTTTAGGGTATATTTTTCCATTTCTATTAAAACAGAAATGGGAATTTGATAGGAATTACATTAAATCTTGAGAACACTTTGCATAGTATTGACATCATAATATTGTCTGCCAACCTATGAACATGGGATGTCTTTCCACTTATCCATGCTTTCTTTATTTTGTTTCAACAGTGTTTTATAGTTTTCAGAGTACAGATCTTTCACCTCCTTGTTAAGTTCATTCCTGAATATTTTATTCTTTTAGATGTTGTAGTAAATGTCTTTGTTTTCTTAATTTCCTATTCAGATTGTGCATTGTTAATGCATGGAAACACAAGTAGTTTTATGTGTTAATTTTGTATCTTGCAACTTTAATATTTTTTTAATTAAATCTTTTTAAATTAAGATAGTTGTAGATTCACATACTGTTGTAAGAAATAATAAAAAGAGAGCTCTCATATACCTTTTTTTCCCCCACAATGGTAAACTTGTTTATTTCTCTGAATTTAGTTGGCTGGATGCTGTTCCCTGCAAAGATAGGACAAGCACACAATGTCCTCGAGGTCCCGACCACAGGCCTGGTCGAGTATTGTCCACAGGTGGCACCGCCCATCAGAGGTCCAAGAGAAATCTCCTAACCTGGGCCAGGTACTTCAGTTTCAAATAGTCGCCCAGCTTCTCCTTACAGATGACGTGATGGCCCTTCTTTCCAGTCTGGGAGAAGTCTCCAGCTAATAGTAGTGCTTTGAAGAACACTTTGGACCCGATTCTACTCTCTGTCTGCATTGCCTGAGGGAACTTGAACTTGTAGTGGCCACAGGGGGCATTTCCCAGGAACTTGGCTTCCAGGTTGTTTTCTGAGAGCATGGCCAGGGTTTCCTCTGCTGTTCTTCGGAGTCTCCCCGGGCTGCCACTCTGCCTGGGGAAGCATCCAAACACCCTGGTCTCCAAGCTTCTCTTTGACCAACAGAACAAGGTTCCTGTCTAGCCTCCGTCCAGTGAAGTTTGGTCATTCTTCTTATCAGCTTCTCTTATGCGAGCGCCAGGTTTGAACTGTAGGAATTTCTGCTCCCATACATCTTCCAAATCCTGCACCAGCAATATATTCTGTTCATCTTCTTCTTCATCATACAAGTCAGCTTTCCTCTTTGCCAGTCACTGGGCTTCATCTAAAGCACAAAACTCATGATCTGAATACATACTTCTCTCTACTTCAATCTGCTGTAGTAAAGCCGCCATCTCTTCCTGCAATGGGGTCAGTGGTTTCGAGACCAGCAGTGGCCACTGCAAGCACACCTTGCTCAAAAGTCGCCATGGAGACCCGCTGCTCGAGGATGTGGCCACAAGGGCCAGGCTGCGAGTACCGGGGCGACTGGCCCAGAGCCCTTCGAACCACCGCCAGCCCTTCGCCACCCCAAACAGAGCCCACCTTACCGGCGCCGCCATTCTTCTCTCTCATATACCTTTTATTCAATTTTCCCCAATGGTAACATCTTACAAAACTAGAGTAAAATACAAACAGAGAGTTGACATTGCTGAAATCCACCTAACTTTTTCATATTTCACTTGTTTTGTATGTACCTGTATGTGTTTGATTCAATGCAGTTTGATCATATATGTACCTTCATGGATCCACCACTATAGTAAAGATAAGCACAGTTCACTTGCCATAAGTGTTCCTCTATTGTCCTTTTATAACCATGACTCTTCCTTCCTCTCCTCCTACCTCTTGGAAACTATTTATGTGCTTTCCATCCATTCAATTTTTTTTATTTCAAAACTTTGTATCACTGAATCATACAGTGTGTAACTTTTTGGGATGAGCTTTATTTTACTCAGCACAATTCTCTGGATATTCATCCAAGTTCTTGTATACATCAGTAGTTCATTCCTTTTCATTGTAGAGTAATGTTCCATGCTATGGATGTACTAGTTTGTTTAACCATCCAGTCATTGAAAGTCATTTGGGTTATTTCCAGCTTGGGCATATTATTAATGAATTTTCTATGAAAATTTGTGTATACGTTTTTGTGTGAATGTAACTTTTCATTTTTCTGGAATAAATAACCAACAGCGAATTTGCTGGGCTATAAGGCAGGTGCATGTTTAGATTTATAATAAACTGTCAAACTTTTTCCAGAATGATTTATACCACTTTACATTCTCGCAAGCAATGCATGAATGATTCAGTTTCTTTGCATGCTCAGTTACATTTTGTATTGTTACTACATTTTACTATGGCCATTCTGATAAATATGTAGTGATAGCTCATTGTAGTTTTATTTTGCATTTTCCTAAGGCTAATAAAGTTAAAAAGTTTTCATGTGCTTATTTGCTGGTTGTATATCCTCTTTGGTGAAATGTCTGTTCATACGTTTGGCTCATTTTGATTAATATTCCTTTAAAAAACTGTTGAATTTTAAAAGTTCTTTATATATTCTAAATTTTTGTCCTTTGTTAGATATGTGGTTTTGGAAATGTTTTCTTCCAGTCTTAAACTTGTTTTTTAATCCTCTTCCCAAGGTCTTTCATAGAGTAAAGCTATTTGTTTGTTTGATGAGGTCCAACTAATTATGACATCACTTAAACTTAGAATTGGGCTTGGCACATAAGATCAAATGCTTCTTTGCTAAGAAAAAATGTAATGAAGAAGGAAGTCAGAGAACTAGTAAACTTACTTCTTTAAAAATTTTTTTATTTAAATTCAATTCAGGTACCGTATTAGTTTCAGGGGTAGAATTTAGTGATTCATCAGTTGCATATAATACCTAGTGCTCAGTGAAGGAGGGCACTTGATTAATGAGTAAATTCACTTCTAATTTGTGTTTGTGGTTTCTGCTGCTGATATCTTGATCATTGTTAGATTTGAAAATAGCAGCATCTCATTCTTTTTAAATAACTTTTACATTGTACAATGTGTTGTTATAGGACCACATAGGAAAGATATTTATTGTGTTTTATGGGTCCAAGAACTAAAGAATAAAAAGGAGTTAGCAAAAAGTGGAGAATGTGAGGGAATAGAAATGAGTAAGAGAATGGGATAAAATGCTCTGAAGTAACATTTTCCCAAATGAAGCCTGTAGATTCCCAGGAAACTTAAGTCATCATTTGCCTTTTACACTTTGTTAAAACTTGCACTGATAGTACTAAAGTAATGGTTGGTGCAGAAGCAAAATGTTTAAAACTGCTAGAACTTTAGCATGAATCAAGGCAGTGACGCCAAACTGTACTAGAAGTCATTATATTCTTGGGATGTCTGGGTGGCTCAGTTAGTTAAGTATCTGCCTTCGGCTCAGGTCATGATCCCAAGGCCCTGGGATCCAGTCCCATATCGGGCTCCCTGTTCAGCAGGGAGCCTGCTTCTCCCTCTATCTGCCACTCCCCGTGCTTATGCTCTCTCTCTCTCTGACAAATAAATAAAAGCTTTAAAAAACAACAATGAAAAAGAAGAAGTCATTACATTCTTTATCACCACGCACTTGCAAAAGAAAGAATATCCTTATATAGAAAGAGTCTTTTCAACATTGGTCCTGGAATAATTAGATAATCATATGCAAAAAAATGAACATCCACCTAAACTTTATACCTCACACAAAAATTAACTCAAAATGGATTATAGATGTAAAACTCATATAAAATATAGGAGAAAAACTTCAGTGTTGAGGTTAGACAAAGTATTCTTGAACATGGCACCAAAAACCCAAACCTAAAAGAAAAAAATGATAATTGGACTTCATCAAAATAAAAAAAACTTATACTTTGTGAAAGATACTGTTAAAAGAATGAAAAGACAAGCTACTGACTGGAGAAAATACTTGAAAATCACATATTCGACAAAGTACTTGTATCTAGAATGTATAAAGATCTCTCAACAGTAGAAAATCAACAATCCAATTTAAAAATGGGCAAAAGACTTCAACACTTAATCAGAGGATAAGAGAAGGTTAAGTAAAGACATGAAAAGATGAGAAATGCAAGTTAAAACCAGGATGAGATACTACTACACACCTATTAGGATGGCTAAAATAAGAAATAATGACAATATCAAGTGCTGTCTAGGATGCAGGGTGATTAGAACTTTCATATATTGCTGGTAAGAATGCAAAAATGGGACAGGCACTCTGGAAAACAGTTTGGCAGTTTCTTATAGAGGGAAACATAGACTTACCAAATGACCCAGCAATTTCAGTCTTAAGTAGTTACCCCAAAGAAATGAAAACTTATGTTCACAAAAAAGTCTTCACATAAATATTTATAGCTGCTATATTCAGACTTACCCCAACTGGAAAGAACCTAAGTGTTCTTCTGTGGGTAAATGGTTGAACAAAATGTGTTTCATTCAATCATGGAACACTACATCAAAAACTAATGATGTACTGTAGGGTGACTAACATATAATGAAAAAAATATATCTTTCGTTCACTCACTCATTCATTCATTCAAACTGTGTTTCATTCATTCATAGAATCCAGGAAAACTACTTAGCAGTGAAAAAGAACCAACTGTTGGCAT
The DNA here is from genome assembly GCF_002007445.2 of Ailuropoda melanoleuca. NCBI lineage: Eukaryota > Metazoa > Chordata > Mammalia > Carnivora > Ursidae > Ailuropoda > Ailuropoda melanoleuca. The sequence continues at coordinate 33,678,565 of NC_048226.1, forward strand.
AGGCAACATCTTGGATGAATTTCAAAAGGTAGGATATACTCGGTGAAAGGAACTGGTCTCCAAAGATCACATGCTAATGTATTTCATTTATCAAAATGATTACATGATAATCATAAAAAAGAGACCAGTGGTTGCCAAAGATTGGGAGTGGGGGCAGGTTGTGATTACAAAGGGGTAACACTAAGAAATGTTGCAGGGTAAGAGAACTCTTCTGTATTCTAATTGCTTTTTTTTAAGAGATTTTATTTATTTATTTGTTTGTTTGAGAGAGAGCGAGAGAGCGCGAGTGAGCACACAAACAGGAAGAGGGGCAGAAACAGAGGGAGAAGCAGGCTCTCCATGGAGCAAGGAGCCCTATGCAGGACTCGATCCCAGGACCCTGGAATCATGACCTGAACTGAAGGCAGATGCTTAACCAACTGAACCACCAAGGTGACCCCTGAATCCTAATTGTGAGACTGGTTATATAAATCTGTAGTCATTGGACTGTACACCAAAAGATAAATTCAATTTTACCATTTATTAATTTAAAATTTCTTAATACTAAAATAAAAAGACATATTCAAGGGGAAAAAAAAGAATGTTCATCCTTAAGCAGTAAAAATAATTATTTTTACAAAATCTCAATCCTTGAGTACATACCTTTTTTATATTCTAAGTGATGAAATGGTTGAGTATAAAGAAAGCACTTGCCCTGCATACAGACATATTATGGTTGCCTCCAAAGAAAAACATCTTTGTGATTGTTTTTGTTGCAAGCAGAACTAACCACTTTTTTTTTGCACGGAACACAAATTTTTAGTTGATATAACAACTTACAAACTATTTTTTCAGCCTTGGGTATTTGGCAGGCATTTTCTTGGAAATGATCAATGTGGCCACAGAGTGCCTTTGCATGTTAATTAAAAGAAGTCTTGTGTTCTTCTTCATTCTCCAGCCTAATTTTTATTTTCCCCATGTTTTCTAGACATCTTCTCTCATGCTGAGTTGAAGGTACTAAATCTGCAGATTTTGATAACCTCTGTTTAGGTCCAGCCAGCAATAGTAAAAAAATTAAAAATAGCTATCAGAGATTTTCATAATAACTTCCAACATCATATTCAGAGGGACATAGGGGAATTCAACAATTTGTATGGAGGTTGGAAGTGAGTATACAGAAAATAACTATTTAGTATGCACCTCGGTTCTCTGGCTACCCTGTAAATACCCATAGCTTAGCAATTAGTAAACATTATTTTAATTGCCTATTTACTTGTTGCCTTTGAGCACTAAACAACACTCTTGGAAGGCACGGATTATGTCTTATTAACCATGACATTTCCTAAAATTAGCATTGGGCGTGGTAAAGAGTGGGGCATTTGATAGTTCTTTGATAAAATAACAGAATGAAGAATTGAGAGAAAGACTATTAAATTTACTTCTAATTTATGTTTGTGGTAACTACTGCTGTTATCTTGATCATTGTTAGATTTGAAAACAGCATCTCATAATTTTTTGATCATCTCAGAATTGTCACACTTTTGCCAATGTTGATGCTAAATAAATACGCTATGATTCAGCTTGGCATTTGGAGGAGGGTAAAATGTGGCCAATAATACTTATTTTATAAGGATGTGGTGAGATTGTATATATGTACATATGAAGCATTTAGCCTATACCCCATATATGATAACTGTTCTTTTTACCACAACTGCCATAGAGACTACAATAAATAGAAAACTTGGCCCTCTCTGTTTCTACAGACACCTACCTTAGAAATTTCTACTTGGAATCTAGAGATAAATAATTTAAGGAAAACAGGGACACCTGGGTGGCTCACTCAGTTAAGTGTCTGCCTTCAGCTCAAGTCATGATCCCAGGGTCTTGGGATCGAGTTCTGCATTGGGCTCCCTACTCGTGCCTGGGAACCTGCTTCTCCCTCTCCTTCTTCCTGCTGCTCCCCTTGCTTGTGCTCTCTCTCTCTCTCCCTCTCTCTCTCTCTCTCAAATAAATAAATAAAATCTTTAAAAAAATAATAACCTAAGGAAAACAAAATCACATTAGCCCTAACATCTTTGAAACACCAGTTCTAATGATGACATTCCTTCATCAGAGCAGTAATGGTGAAAATGTTCATACTCCAGGAAGCCATGCAGAGATGCTGTGGGTAGAGTTTTCGGACTAAGAAACTTATATTTATCACCCTATCTTGTTGTTTTCTCATTTGCTTGGTACAAGAAGCAGGATCAGCGGCTGCAAATATGTCCCCCCACTCCACACCCAGAGCCTTGGTGTATCAGATATTACTGATAGAATGGAAGTAACACAGGGGCATGGAGTTGTACCTGTCTTGTTCATTGCTCTATCCGCACCGCTCACTTCCCAGTGGAGTCCCATTCGTATTTTCCCAATGAATAATTGCATCACTGTTATTTACATTTAAAATTTTAACGAAATCTCCTGCATTAATGCTTATAGGTTTTTATTTCTGAAAACAATGTTCTACAACAGGTAATGCAAAAAAAGAAAAAAAGAAAAAAAGGTAGGGAATGGTGGTGGTGGGAGAGAGATAGCTGCATAGAAGTTTATGTAATCAATAGGGACAGCATCAAAAGGCACTTTAACACATCTATTGTAGAAGTTGTGTCACTATTATAAAAGTTGGGCTAAATGGCAGTGGTTGCCAGGATTTGGGAGGAAGGAAGGATGAATAGGCAGAGCACAGAGGAGTTTTAGGGTGGGGAGACTACTCTATATGATAACACAGTGTTGGGTATGGGCCATTATCCACTTGTCAAAATCCGTAGTATGTACAGCACCAAGAGTGACCCCTGATGCAAACTCTGGACTTTGGGTGCGAATGACACGTCAGTGCAGGTTCATCAGTTGTCTCAAATAGGCCACCCTGGAGCAGGATGTCACTAGCTGGGGAGATGTGTGTGGTGGCTGGATGTGTACAGGAAATCTTTGCATCTTCCGCTCAATTTCGTTGTGAACTTAAAACTGCTCTAAAAAATACAGTCTATTAAAAACAAAGTTAGGCTATATGGTAATCTCATGGTAAATCTTCCACTAAACATTATAAAATAAAACCACTTCCCCTGGAAAATTAATAAACGAGGTCTCTTTTGCTTTCTACCTTCGGTATCATGGCTTAATCATTTCAGCTACAATGGAAAAATGTGTTACTTTTATTTTCCCAGAAATTATAAGTTTCATTTTATAATAAATGCATAAAGCGCTGTATGAAACTATAACTTTGGCTGCATAAATCCAGCTATATATTAAATAATTAGTTTGTTCCATAAGCAATAATTTGGAATCTAGATTGTCCAGGTTACCACACCAGGTGTTCTAACAAATGTAGAGATTTTTAAAACGATAATCTGCTTCATTTGTGAGGTGACTGCCATCTGCAGAGCATTTACACAAATATGGTTTCATTTGTCCTGCCCAACCCTGGAAGTCACATGGGAAGATTCAAAGTCCCATCTGAGAATTTTTTATTAATTAAAAGTATATTAATTTAAAAAATGTCTGTTAATTTAAAAATTCTATTCTTTTTTTTTTTTTTTTTTTGACAGAGAGAGAGACAGCCAGTGAAAGAGGGAACACAAGCAGGAGGAGTGGATGAGGAAGAAGCAGGTTTCCCGCTGAGCAGGGAGCCCCATGCAGGGTTCGATCCCAGAATGCTGGGATCATGACTTGAGCCAAAGGCAGACGCTTAATGACTGAGCCACCCAGGCACCCCTAAAAAATTATACTCTTGCACAAATATAAAATTAAAACTACATAGAATTTTAAAAAGAAAATTATCTCCTTTGACTTACCTTAGTAAAATAACTTTAATTTTAAAAATTTTACCTTTTAGGGCACCTGAGTGACTCAGTAGGTTAAGTATCTGCCTTCGGCTCAGGTCATGATCTCGGGGTCCTGGGATGCAGCCCTGTGTTGGGTTCCCTGCTCAGCGGGGAGCCTGCTTCTCCCTCTCCCTCCACCCTTCCCCCGATGCTTATGCTCTTTCACGGGCACATACTCTCTCTCTCAAATAAATAAATAAAATCTTAAAAAAAATAAAATAAAATTTTACCTTTTAGACTGCTCATAGCTGAGGAATAATCACTATTGGGCCAAAGGTGGTATTCTGAGGTATTATTTATTTATAGAAGTATAGAAAGTTATCAAAGTCAGGTACTAGAAGTAAAATGTGCTACTAGCAAATTCAGGAAAAGGTGTAGTGGTTCACAAGACCTTGTTAAGTAACAAACAGAGCACCGGAATGGACCTGGCGGAACTGAGAGACATTTTATTTGTATATATACACACACACATATACATGCATATTATATATACATACATGTATATACGTATTTATGAGTGTATATACATACACACAATGTATATCTGTGCGTATATATATTTATGTGTGTGTGTGTATATATATTTTTTTAAATGCAAGAATGAGGGGAGCTAGGAACACAGTGGTTAAAGTGACCACGTAGAGTTAAAGTCTTTTGAAAGGTTGAACTTCAGATGCCTCACATGATGGCCTTGGAGAGAAGGCCCTTCTCCTTGATAACCCTCCCTGTTACAAACTTCTACCTTCCACAAGAAGCAAACAGGAAAGAAGAGAATAACTTGTGTCTACTTAGTTCTGCCTTGGAGAAAGTCAGGGGAGGCGTCTTAGAGGATTTGGTGCTGCAGTCCAAGGATGAGCTCATGAAAAATGGGTTTGGAGGTGAGGTTATAAGAAAGCTTCTGAGGACAGCAGTTCTTTCTTCCACTGATTTTGATGGGAGTCACTGTTAATTCCAAAGCACAGGGTTGCAAATCCACGCTCTTTCTCCTGTTTTGTCGGCATGGCTGTCTGGGAGGAAACTTGGAACAGCAAACGTTGGCGACTGGTATGGGAGAAACTGTAAAAGTCTGTTTGTGAGATGGGCCTTCTTGTCCCTTACCGGTAGCCAGGAAAGTTAGATCCACTCAGAATGCCCAGAGTGGAACAAAGACTCAATTGTGTGCATATTGTTTCTATAACCGTAGAATAAAAGTCCTTTTTTTTGGTCTTGTTTTGCTTCACGTTAGATGATAACTAGACTTAAACTTGTGAATAATTTTTATAATTATTACTCCACAGGATTGTATCATATTCTAGAAGGTCTGCATTTTGGTATTTCTGACATTTAGGAGGCATCTGACTCAATTTTAAAGTTTATAGTATACATATGGTGGTTTTGAAAATCTTTACTCCGTATTATTGTGTTAACAGTAAAGATGGAAATAGAAACTGTAGTGTAGGGTGTAAGTGAGCAAACTGCGATAGCCTTGCTGTTGCTTTAATTTTCTGCCCGAAAGAGGCATGTCATTGTTTTAACTTGCATCTCTTTGTTATTAGGCAGATTTTATTTTAGTAATTATTATTTCCCCTTCGGTGTGAATTATTAGCTCATGTTATCTTTCTTTTTCTGTCTATCCTACCATCTTGCCCTGTTTCCTTCTCTGAAGGACTTAAAATCTAGTAGGAACAATTAGGGAATGTATTTAAATAATTATAAGTTTAACTGTTAACCCTTTTCAATCAGGCTAATACTCCTACCTCATCACTGACACTATCCTTGACAAGTTTTTGAGCACCATTCATTTCACCAAATTCTAAAGTGAACTCCTATTTTCGCCTCCCCTCTCCCCAAAAAACCCCACAAAGCCCATCCCTGTTTCCTATCTCTATGAATTTACCTAGTTATCCAAACCACATCTTAAGGATTTCTGGCAGCTGTTCCATTTTCCTCTATTCCTGTGGACATTATCTTCATTCCAATCACCCTGTATCTCTGTTGGCCTATTGAACTGAGGCCCACCTTAGCTTTCACCTAACCCATCCTCAAAGTCCCCTCTGCTCCAATCCATCTGTCCTAACTTCTGAGCACTTTCCTCTTTTCCCTTTGCAGGCGTATCTTCCCCCACAGAATTCCTTAATTCAGTTCTCCCTCCATTCTCTCTCCTGAGGGAATCACAGGCCTGCCCTTTCTTTACTTCCAGATCCATAGGTCAATCATGCTTATTCCAATTCTCTTGATTTCTCCTCTATCATCCAGATCGAGCTATTCATCCATTTTCCAAATATTTCTTTTTTTTTTTTTTTTAAGATTTTATTTATTCGACAGAGATAGACACAGCCAGCGAGAGAGGGAACACAAGCAGGGGGAGAGGGAGAGGAAGAAGCAGGCTCACAGCAGAGGAGCCTGACGTGGGGCTCGATCCCATAACGCCGGGATCACGCCCTGAGCCGAAGGCAGACGCTTAACCGCTGTGCCACCCAGGCGCCCCCCAAATATTTCTGCTTGAATGTCTCAGTATCTCAAAGCTTCCCAAGATCAACATATAGGATTCTGGATCATGAGATTCTTTTTCTCTTTTTCAAGCTTTAAGCCAGAAACTCTGGAGTCATCTTTGTATGTCTTGCCCTCTCAGTATCTTCTCAATGTCTAACCCATTACCAAGTCTTGCAGGTGCCGCAAGTTAAAAATCTATTTATCCATTAACATGTCTGGAACACCATCACCACTCTCCTGATCCAGAATATAACTCCAAATTTCCTGAAAACTCTAATGATCTCTAAATAGCCTCTTTATGGCCACTCCACTTCTGTTCCTCCGGCCAAATCTTATTTTCCACACTGCAGTCTATGATATTTTCAAAGACTCTGACTACATTTCCCCATTGCTTTGATGTTAAAGAATAGAGTCCTTACCATGGGTCCAAGGCCATGAATGATCTAGCCTGAACTTCCTCTTTTCCTCCAATCTCACCTGCTTCCCCTTGCTACCTGTGTTTCCATCTTGCCAGCTTTCTTTCTATTCTTCACAGATTCCACATTCCTTCCAGCCACATCTGCTCAGTCTGGAATGTTCTTCTTCACACACTCATCTCCTCCCACACACTGCCCAAGATTCCTTCCTGTATTATACACCACACCTCAAGTGTCATTTCCTCAGAAAAAATTCTCTTGACCCAGCAATCTAGTTCAGGTTCCCCTGCAACATGATCTGAGTGGACACTGTCTCTTTCCTCACAGCATTTAACTCATGCATTCTCTCAACAAATAGATGCTAAGCCATAGGAAAGCTGAGGCTATATCTGGTTTTGCTTACCATTGTGTTTCCAGACACAATCATGTTGCCTGAAACTCAATCGCTGTTTCTTTCTTTTTTTTATGTTTAATTAGCCAACATCTAGTACATCATTAGTTTTTGATATAATGTTCAATGATTCATTAGTTGCATATAACACCGAGTGCTCATCACCACACGTGCCCTCCTTAATACCCATCACCTGGTTACCTCATTCCCCCACCCCCTACCTTCACAATCACTGTTTCTTAAATAAATAAATAAACAAACTGCATTTCCAGAATCCAAGTGGGATTATGTTCTCCTTGCGTTGAAATCTTTTCCATAATCTTTCCTTGTGCTCAAGATAATGTTCAACCCCTTCACGTGGCGGGTAATTCACATCAGGCCCTGCTTCCTGGTCAGTCCCCAATCTCATCGCAATTCAGTTGCATTATACCAGTATTTACTAAGAGCACCTAATATATGCCAGATGATGCTGTGTGCAGAGGTCTGAAAGACAACCAGGATAAATACCATGAATACATATATAGACACTGTGGTCCAGGACAGGAATTAAATGAGCAATGGCAACTTTGATTTACCAAATATTTTATCAGTTGTAAAAACACTCCCTCCTTCATATGTAATGTTCCAGCCACCATAGCAAGTCATTTTGTTTGCTAAACACTCTATAGTCACTGGTCCTTTTTCCTTTGCATATGATGTTCCTTGTATTTCTTATTTGGCACACTTGTGCTTCCTGCACTGACCTTTCCCCACTCCCCACCCAACTTTGCCTGGCTTGCTCTTTCTTACTAAAATTAAAATCTTTCCAATGTTGACCCTTCTTATGAGATCCTATAGAACCTTGTATCCCACTACCTTCACACAGCTCTGCAAGTGTCTCTTACATGACAGAATGCTCCAGGAGGGCAAGACTACATCTGGTTTGGTCAAACATGCAGCAGAGGCTCACTAAATAAATCTCAATTGAGTGAATGAATGAGAATCAAGTGAACAGATGATCAAAGTGCCATGGGAATTCAGAGTACAAGGATGTTACTATGTTACATATGAGGAATAATTTATGTAGCAGATAAGATGCCTTATTTAACCATGAGAAAGTTTTATTTGGGCTACAGTTTTAGCAAAGGCACACATAGAATTACTAATGTATGGTTTCTCACATTCAGGCAAGAAGATGAATTGCAAATTGGGAAGAAGATTTCAGCTGTCAGTGAGGACCCTACTATAAGCCTAAATCTTTTCTTGCACACTCCTACCCTCCAGGCTGGGTATTAGAAAAAGTTGGGGATTCTTGAGTAAAAGCTACTTACAGACAAGTTTTTTGGTGTTCCTATCCCTGACCAAATAGGACCACATCATATCCTATTAGAAGCAAGGAAGTTAGCAAGCAGGGTTTTCCTGGATGTGCTAATGGAGACCATTGTTATAATCATCCAGTCCTCCCAAATGGCCATGGAAATAGTTTGTCCTTCTCTCTGTTAGAGCCCAAGACGGGTTGGTAAACCTGAGTGTGATTCCTAACTTGAAAAATACTGAGATATTAAAAAATAATGTGTTTGTGGCAGAAGAAATAATGCGACATATATCTTGTAGGTGTCTGCAAATAGCCACTCGTCAAGGAGACAGAATAGTGCTTGGGGAGTTCCTATAGACTTGGGTACCTATATTTTGGAAACTTCGCTGTTTTATGTTTATTTCCCCCCTCTAATTATTTTCACTTTTTTCTCTTGTAGGACTTAATAAACCTCTCTTTGAAAATGTCAGCTTGTCCCAGCTATGCAATGAGGAACCAAGGAAATGAGTGTGTTTTGAGTTATTAAAAGATAAACCGAGGTACATTAAAATTTTGTAGGTGTATTTCAACAAACATGGACTGGAATCTGAAGGTAGCACCAAATGGAAAGTGGTCGGACGCCTTTGGCCAACAGAGTTGGGGAAAGGTTGCTATGGAGCCAACAGGAGTTGAGGAAAGGCAGAGGCAAAGCAACGAAATTATTTGATTGGCTAAAACTTAAGCTGCCTAATTTGGGAAAGAATAGTTGGCTGCTTGTGATTGGTTGTTTTTAGATTTCCTTTCTCATCTTTGAAGCATTTGGAGGAACTGATCTTGGCTTAAGTTCCTATTTGCTTTTGCAGTCTGCGGAGGCACTAGAGCCACCCCCGATCTAGTGGCCTCCTTGTTTAATTACTTGAATAGTGTCCTCTTTGGTTGGTTTGTTTTGATATGTGTTACCAGGTATGGTCATTATATTCAAAGGGGTGTTATTCCCTGGAGGGTCAAGCCCAGGTGGGGCAGCAAGAATTAAAGTGAGGGGAGACCGACACAGAGGGATCCTAAGAGAAGAGTGACTCCAATTCTTCCACAATAGTTTACCCAATCTCGGATCCTTCTGCCTCTATCTAATGACAAATTCAATTTGCCTAGTCTGGCACAATTGATAAAGACCACATACCTCAGAGTTTAATGCTCTATTTTCTTTATTATACAGAATGTTCCCAAGATGAAGATGATGAGGATGATGATGATTTTTAACAAACTATGGGTGTTTTTAGTTACAGCTTCTATGTCCTACTTAGAATACTTTTAACTGTTATTTATTATCTATCTATCTATCTATCTATCTATCTATCATCTATCTATCTATCCTGATCTTATTATATGAACTAACGCAGACCACATGGAATTGTTGCAATTTATTTTATGTTTCTGGTATTTTGGAGAGAATTTTTAAACCATTGAGAGAGTTTTGTGTGCCATTAATCAAAACAAAAAGCAAGCAAACAAAGGACAAGGGGGAAAAGAAACCAGAAAAAGAAGGTACCTTTCTCCAAAATGAAATGTATCATTTGTTAGCCAAGAGAAATGTAAAATGGCCTTCACCTTTGGGTTATTCCATTGCATTTAAATGCTCATAACTGTTTTAGAAAGCTTGACGCCCACACCACAGGATCTTGCTCCTCTTTAATTTTCTCTAATTTGTGTAGTGAATAACCAAATACTCATAATGCAATTAGAAGATAATCAGGCTTGTAATTATGTTAATTGCTGGAGACTTACATCAATCCTCCAGCAAAGTGATAGGATTTCAGGGGAACTATTAACATAGCAAGAGAGTGAGGGGAAGACTGGGATGGGTGACTCCAGAAATTGATCAACAGCTATGGTTTGTATCACTGAATAACACCGAGGACAATAGAGCCATACAGGAAAGGGGCCTTCAGGAGGGTACTTAGAAAATGGTTTTAGGTTACAGAAAATCAACCTCTTTTGTTGATTTCTTTCCCACAAATAACCACATTGTCTACCTGTTTTATCATAAGAAGCTTAATTCAAAGACAACAGATAAATAGGTGAAAGAGAGAATGACTTTTTGCCTATTAGCACTGTGTTCCACATTACTGAAAACCGAACAGCACAAAACAAGACATGGTTATTGCCTGCATGTTTATACTAGAAGTGTCCTTTGTTCATATGATGATGACCAATGGCCAAGCTATAACTCTGTTGTAATCTGCCTTTAGATAGCTCCCCACCCATTAAATCTTCATGGCCTGAAAATTAAGTTTATTTCTAAATACAATCAATTACAACGTGAATTAAAATTTTCCTATTTTCTTTAGAGGCAGCTGGAGCTAAGCTGGCCATCCTGGAGCCTGCTTTGGACAAGCCTTTCTTGCCTTTCTTCATTAGTACAGACAGTCTGAGAAGCCTACTCTCTCTTTTCTTTCATCCATGTGTGCTGTGTGGTATGGCAGGTAAAAAAGGTCTGTGGTGTGGTTTAACGGCTACTTAAAAAAAAGGTTTATGTCACCACATTTTTACTACCTCGAGAAGTTAAAATTAAAATTACCTCACAAAGAGATGTGGAGAAAAGGGAAACCTTGTGCACTGTTAGGGGGGATGTAAAACAGTGTAGGGGTTCCTTGAAAAATTAAAAATAGAACTACCATATGATCCAGCAATTCCACTTTCATTTTTTACAGCTGTCAAGACATGGAGACAACCTAAGCATTCATGGATGGATTGATGGATAAAGAAAAGGTGGGAAAAATATATATATATATAATGGAATATTATTTGGGCATGAAAAAGAAGGAAATTCTACTGTTTGTGACAACATGGATGGACCTTGGGGGCATGATGCTGAGTGAAATAAGTCAGACAGAAAAAGACAAATATTGCCTGATATTACTTATATGTAGAATCTAAAAAACCTGAACTCATAGAAACAGAGAATAGATTGGTGGTTACCAGAGGGGGCAAGGGCAATGGTAGAGGAGTGAAAAGTGTCAAAAGGTACAAACTTCCAGTAGTAAGATTAATAAGTTATGGGATGTAATGTACAGCATGGTGATTATAGTTAATAATACTCTTATATATTTGAAAGTTGCTAAGAAAGAGTAGATCTTAAAAATTCTCATCACAAAAAAATTGTAACTATGTAAGGAGATGAATATTAACTAAACTTACTATGGTAATCATTTTGCATTACATACTATATCAAATTGTGAAATTGTTCACCTTAAACTGATACAATATTACAAATATGCCAGTTATATCTTAATAAAATTGGGAACAAATGGGGGGGAACCATAGGTCATTTATTTAGAATAGAGAGGTTGGTCAAAACTGATGCTAAATTACATTGAATCACCAGCGGCCCCCTTGGTCAAAAGGGGAAAAATTACCTCAGAAATGTTTTGTTTATTATCTGACAGTAAAGGACCAAGAGATCTTCTGAGTAGTGTTTAGTGGAATGACACCTGTCAATTATGATTAAGATAAATTGAAAGGCTTTTTGATTTTCAAATGTACACAAGGTAAAATGACACTCTACAACAAAAGTAGGGTCAGAAAAACCCAATCTCAACTATTGCTACTCAGTGTTAATACACACAATAGCTCATTCCCATCATAACTTTATTTGATATCCTTAATATCAAAATAAAGTGACAAATTTGGGTTTGTAGTTCACCATATGCTTACTGCTTCTGGGCCATTTGGGAAGCATATTGCAACTATACAGGGCATAATTAAACTGTAAGAATGCTATAAGCTGAGTTAAATAAGGTACATTACATAATATTCACCAATTTTCTGCCACATTTTTTATTAATTGTTAAGCATTAAGGTGAACACAGGTTCTAAGAGTTTATAAAAATTTGAGTCATTAAAATGACCCACAGTATTAGATTTTACTGGCTGCTAGAAAGCCAGAAAGGAAAATATATGCTAAACCCAAAACTATTTTAAAGGAGGTCCTTCCTCAGAAGGTTATCAGTCAGTCAACAGGCAATTTATTTGCAAGTAACAGGATCAGGCCATCATCGATAAAAGAGTAACCATCAGTTACAAATATTCAAGAATAAATGAAGGATTTGAAAAAAGGCCAAATTTTATGAAATGCAGTGGTAGGAAAATATATTACTCATAGAAACTAGAAACTTTTCCTGTAACTTATTTATGGTTGGCGAATTGTCCAAAAACTTAATTAGACAAGCTGATATTCTTGGAAGAGATCTCAGACTAGCTCATTGCATTAACTCCATAAATTTGTTCTTTCAGAAATCCCCAAGTAGGCAACTAATCATACAGAGAGTTTCTTGCTTTTTCTCATACTTTAATTTCAACTTTTATCATTGGCTAGAGTTTTATTTTTACTGAGCACAGAAGTAATTGACCCAGAAAAATTTATTTAGCTTATAAACCATCACTTTAAATTAGATGTAGGTTTAGAGATAATTCGGTTAACATTCTACTATGATTTCTCATTAATATAAAAATGTGAGATTCACCTCCAACCTCTTTAGTTTATATAATGAGAATAAAATTTATGGTAGTAAGGAATTTATGTAAGGAAGGAAAGGATGCTTCTCCTGAAAACTGTACTCTTTAAGATTGAACTGTACTCTTTAAGATGTAAGATAACCATTTGTTTCTTTTTAGTCCCCTCTCAAGGTTATGAACAGTGAAGTGTCAATGGCAGAAGACTAATCATGGTGATTGTGGTCAAGATCATAATGAATAGGTGGCTTGCAGTCTAACTACATCTGGGTAAATATACTGTATACTATTTATAAATAACTCTTCTGTATGATGTAGATGGGATACAGTAGTTTCTATATTAAAATAGCACATTTTAGACCCATTTGTTTTATAAAATGTTATAAAAAGAAATATAGTTTGCTTTCATATTCTTTCTTTCTCTTACCAATGTGCTTTTTTGTATGCTCCAATTTATCCTATAATCAACAAATTTAGGTCTGTGCAGATTTTCCCCAAATTGCATGCAGGTTTCTTTTAACTCTGTAGCAAGATTTTAGCTTATCCCACTTCATGCTGATTTATTTCCTTACTTGTTAAAATACTTCAAATGAGTGATTAATGCAATGGAGAGTAGCTAAAACCTGTATTTAAAGTTTAAAAGATTATTGGGCCTAGACATCCTGAGAGTATTAAAAAATTGAAGGAAAGTGGCTAGACATGAAGTCTGAAATTACTTTACTTAAGAACAAGTATTTGTCAAAATCAAGCTTATGGCTCTGGACAGGGACATTCAAAACGTGTTTTAACAGTAAATATTTCAGCTGTATAACTTGAAATCCACTGTGAAAACTTTAGAAAGAATTGTCTTAAGGTATGACTAAATTATTTAAGGCTTGTTCTTTTTGAAGTCTAATTTGTATCCCTAAATGATATTAATAGTCAAAAAGAGATTCAAAGTTGAAAATGGATGTATGCCATTTCTGTGATAAAAACAAAAACAAAACCTGGTGCCATGTGTGTGTACTAACATGAAAATTCACCTTATTTAGTTTATATGGAAAAAACTGGGAAAAAAAGAGAGAAAAAAATAAGTCCTTTTTTTTTTTTTAACAAGTTCAATATTTTGTAATCGTCTTTTTTCTGGTTAAGAGATGGATCAAGGGGTGCCTGGATGGCTCAGTTGGTTAAGTATTGGACTCTTGATTTCCACTCAGTTCTTGATCTCAGCATCATGGGATCGAGCCTGGCATCTGGCTTCATGCTCAGGAGGAAGTCTGCTTGAGATTCTCTTTCTCTCTCTCTGCCTCTCCTCTCTCCCCTACCCCCCAACCCCACTCTTTCTCTAAAATAAATAAATAAATAAACAAACAAACAAATAAATAAAATCTTTTAAAAAAGGAAAGAAATGGCTCAAAGGTTTTTTAAGGATTTGGTTTGTTGAAGAAGAGGGTGGCTGGTCATCCTCTCTAATGGAGTTAGGAGAGTTAAATACGTGGTTTCCATTGATGGAGTAGAAATTATTTTCAAGAAAAGGATGTAAAAATAGTAAAATAAACTTTTGAGGAGATTTAGATAACACTGTTGTTTCTGTGAGTGTGTTTGTGTAGAATTTTAAGAGTAATATAAGCATACAACTACAAAGGTTTGACTTGAAAGAAATCTTTATAAATTTGACCTAAAGGACATGTTAGTTTAGAGACAAATAACCTTTTAGTGGTTGTATGGTTATGGAAGTGAAGATATTGAAAAATGAGATCAAAAATTAGATTTAAAAATATACAGAGTAATGTAAGTTCATTAAACTCACAGTTAATGATATTGGGAAGGCTATAAATCTTGAATGAAGGAATATTATTACAAAAAGGGCATGTAAGCCTAAGAAACCCACAAAACTCTGTATTTAAACCAAAAATATACCTTAAGATGAAAATAAATCTTAGGCACCAATACTGCATATAAAGGCTTATCTAAATAAATCAAATATAGTTTTTTATTTCACAAGAATTTCAGAATATTCCATTGTGCAAATACAATTTATGAGTATGGAAAGGTATAAAATAAAACAGCAATTCTAATCACCACAGGTTTGTCAGTTATGTTAAAATTAAATGATTGGGTTACTAAAACATGTCTTTAAAGGAGTGACAATGAAGGTGTGTTTATGAGTTACAAGACTCTAAGTTATTTATGAGTTATTTGAAGTCAAATTGGCAAATGATACCTATAGAGAAATCTGAAGCAAATAGGAAATTAAGAAAATAATTGAATCATCAAATTATGATGACACCTTTGGGGAGTATGTTGCCAAACAAGCTTGGCCTACTTGACAGGTTCCCTTAAAAAGACTGAAGAGAAAACCCTCCTTATGGTTATTCAAATGAATACTTTAATTATTATTTTTGTTAAAGCATCCTACTATTACTGGTTTGGAATGAGGAATCCATAAAGCATTTTGATTAAGCACACTAAAATTGTGTTTCTCCAGTTAATATATGAACTGAATTAGAATTTATTGAAGATAAAAATGTCACTTTAGATATGTAATAACTCCTGTGGTCTCAAGTGAATGGTAATATCTCAAATGGATGATAAAAGATTAAGTCCATTTTACATAATAACTCATGTAATTTAGAAAGCAATTGGCTGGGTGGGAAAGGGCTCTGTTTTTAATACTTCTGATTTTCCTATAAATGGGACAGAATTGTGGTGCAAATACAATCCTAAACAGTAAATAACTCTCTTGCTCTTCAAATCCAGATTTTACTTTTCAGTGAATCATAATTTGTAAGAGTACTCCTCAAATTTTCATCTTTAGGGCTACTAGTAAACAATCACCCTACTCTGATAACCTCTGGTATTTGTTTCTTATCTGAGTTTTAATATTCCTAAACAAGTTAATCTTAACCATAGTCTAACTTTAGATTTATGGCAGGGTCTCCATGTTCTCGATCACACCTAATATAACTACAGTACAAATAATCTTCTTTAAAAAAAAAAAAAGATTTTAACTTTTGAGCAAGTTTAGATTCACAGAAAAATTTAATAGATAGTGACAGGTTTCCACATACCTTCACCCAGCTTCCCTCTTTATTAATAGTTTGTATTAATCCAGCACACTTATTAACATTGAGGACCCAGTATAGGTACATTATTATTAACTAAAGTTCATCATTTATTCAGATTTCCTTAGTCTGCATTTAATGTTGTTTTTTTTTTTCCTGGTTCAGTACCCATCCAGGATCCCACATTCCATTTAGCCATCATATTTCTTTAGGCTCTTCCTCACTGTGAGGGTTTCTCACTTTCCTTATTTTTGATGACCTTGACAGTTTTGAGGCGCACTAATCAGGTTTTGTGGGATGCCCTTCTATCAGAATTTATCCAATGTTTTTCTCATGAATAATCTCCTTTTGCTCTCCCTTCTCATTTACCTTAGATTTTTCCTCACTGCAACCACAAGTCTTTGCTGTGTGTGAGTAAGCTTTTCAGAAGGATTTTATCACTGGGGAGTTTTCGAGGAGTCTTCTGTGAGTGCAATGAGATGGTTTCCCTTCCCTGTAGTGAACAGCTCCTGGGTGACAAGCTCCTTTTAAAATTGAGAACAGCCAGTAGTCTGTCAACCTTGATCATCAAATTCTTCCGCCTTTATTGTAGATTCAACTGACCCACCTCACAGGCTCTGTTGGAAGCTGGTTTGTTGTTGTTGTTGTTGTTGTTTTTAAGATTTATTTATTTATTTGAGAGAGAGGGAGAGAACACAAGTGGGAGGGGTATAGGGAAAGGGAGAGAGAATCTCAATCAGACTCTGCACTGAGCATAGAGCTTGGCATGGAGGTTGATCTTGGAACCCAGAGATCATGACTTGAGCCAAAACCAAGAGTAGGACACTTAATGGACTGTACCACCCAGGTGCCTATGGAAGCTGTTTTTAGACAAAGGAGTTTAAAGTTATGCAAACATGGTTACTTAAAGTCATAAAATAAAAATTGAACAGTATTTCAATTTTATTCATCAAATGGTCAGAAGTAGTTCTAGTAGGTGACAAAATTTGCATCTGCGCTTTCTATATTTACCAAAAATCCATTTCCGATCAATGTTATTTTTTTGTCTTTCACAGGATGTAAAGCTTTCCTACCAGTCACGTCATATGAAATGAAATCCTTTAAAAGGTGAACAATCAGGCAAATAGTAAATATTGAATAAATGTTTACTAAGTATAACTAATTGAATAAATAATGAAAAACAAATTTTTGATCCATGTGACCTTGGGCATCATCTGATGCCTACTATGTGAGAGATATTGTGCTAGGTGATTCAAAGTTCTAGGTGATTCAAAGAGAAAGTTCTAGGTGATTCAAAGACAAAAAAAAAATGCTGCAGTCATATGTAGCTCCTTCTGCCCCTGAGTTATGTCCTGATCTGCCCCTCTGTACCTCTATGAAATCCTTGACACTAAGACTATGGGTTTGGTGATTTTCATGCTTTTCCATTATTACCATTTTTTTTATGGATTCTCTTTAACAAGTGAAGTTTTTTTTTCAAGATTTTTTCTTTCTCTCTTTCTTTAGAGAGAGCAGGGAGAGGGAGAGAGAATGTCAGGCAGACTGTGCTGAGCATGGAGCCCGACGTGGGATTCCATCTCATGATCCTGAGATCATGACCTGAGCAGAAACCAAGAGTGGGACACTTAACTGAGTCACCCAGGCACTCCCATGCTTTTCCATTATTAATCTTGGGAAAGATATGTAAGTTTTCTGAGCCTCAGTCTCATTTTATACAAAATGGGAATGATTCTATCCATACCATAGATTATTGTGAGAATTATATGAGGCAAAATACATGAAGGGGCGAAGACCAGAACTCTACCCTTGGCACACGCTCGCCAATGTCAAATCCCCTCTTCTTCTTCCCCTTCATCCTTTTCTGAAGTCCTCTCTAGTTCCATCTGTGTTTTGTTATCTCTTTCCCTTCCACACTTTGGTCTCACTTTAAAACCTATTTGCATTTAATATACATATTATTCTTTTATCCTCTTCCCCCAGATCTTTGCTGTCAGTTCCCTTATCCTTTCTCCTGATGGTATCAGCCTGTGTTTGCATTTCCAGGTTTTTTGTTTGTTTGTTTGTTTTTTAAATACAATAAGATCAAGCTAATCCAGCACAGAACTCAAGGGCCTGGGATATCGAACAAAGTTATTTCATATGGCTTCCGGAAGAATTGTGCACTCAGTCAACTGGTAGATGCAGAAACCAGATGGTGGAGGCTTAATGGGTAGCCAGAAGTGAAGAAATGCAGATTGACACTTGTGGATTATATTTTAAAGATTATCAGAAAAAGGAAAAAAGAAACAGTGCTGTGAGAATTCCTGAAAGGATGAAAGGAAATAGAGAAATGAGAGCAAGAAGGGAAAGTTAAACCAGGCAACGTTCTATTGATCAAAGAGAGTATAAGGAGGACAACAGATTTTAAGGTATAAAGAGAGAAAGTTAATTTGTTCTGGAAGTTTTTTTTTCTGTTTTGTTTTTTTAAATTTTTTTTATTATATTATGTTAGTCACCATACAGTACATCCCTGGTTTTTGATGTAAAGTTCGATGATTCATTAGTTGTGTATAACACCCAGTGCCCCATGCAATACGTGCCCTCCTTACTACCCATCACCAGCCTATCCCGTTCCCCCATCCCCCTCCCCTCTGAAGCCCTCAGTTTGTTTCTCAGAGTCCATAGTCTCTCATGCTTCATTCCCCCTTCTGTTTACCCCCCACTTTCTTATCCCTTTCTTCCCCTACCGATCTTCCTAGTTCTCATGTTGCATAGAAGTTTTTATTTAAAAGTTTAGTTGAGGAGTATTATCAACTCCCTCCACTTCAAAGACCTTTCTTTCATTATGAAATGTGCAGAAAAATGGTAAAATAATCTCATTTGAAAGTACAAAGCAGTCTATTTATTTTAAGATATACAGAAATAGAAAAAAGCAAAGAAAATATATATGATTTGTTTAATGAATAATTATGAACCGACTACTCTTGTTAACACCACCCACTTCCAGAGAACTTGGACTGCCACCTAGGAAGCCCCCGTTCCCTTCCCCAAATAGAAGTCCCTCTCTCCCTTTGGAGGTCCATTGTCTGTCTTCTCATTATCATTTTCTTGCCTTTTAAAATTTACAACAATTTACAGTGATTTAAGCATTCCTAAACAATATGGTTTAGTTTTGACTGTTTTAGAACCATGTATGAATGGAACCATAATATGTATTCATTTGCTTATTTCCTTCATTCAACATTATGCTTGTGAGATGTATCCATTCTGTTTGAATGCAGTTGTAGGTCATCCCTTTGCATTGACGTGTAATGTTCCTTTGTTAAATGTACCACAGTTTACTAATAAATTCTACCTTCGGTGGCTATTTGGAGTATTTGTAGTATTTATTATAGCAATGCCACTAAGAAAATTCTTGTACCTGTCTTCTGGCACCTAGGGGTCTTTGTTCCTTTAGGATCTCTACTTAGGTACAGAACTGATAGGACATAGGGAATATCAATCTTCAAATCTGCTGGATGATGCTGAACTCTTCCAAGGTGGTTATGCTGATGTACACGTGTATTACCAGTGTGCACATGTAGTATCAGCCGTGTTCAGACTTTGATTTTAATTTTCTTTACCAGATTACTAATAAAGTTGAATACATTGTTATATGTCTATTGCCATTTGAATATCATCTTTTATGAAGTGCCTATTCAAGTATTTTGGCCATTTTCTTTTTTTTCTTTTATTTATTTGTAGAAGTTCTTTTGGTACTTAGTATTTTATTGAAACTAGTGTAAAAATGAGAGACACTAAAGTAACATCTTCTTAAAAAATTTACTCACACATTTACTAATTTTTTGCCCTGTGCTTTTCTTGTATTTCAAACTTTTTATATAATATCACCCCCTCTGTCTGTAGTACATTCTTAAGAATTTTTCTTACTGAGTATATAATATATATATATAAATTTTAAAAAATATTTTCACTGGGGCCTAGAAACCCTTCATTCCACTAAAGATTTGGTTCCACTAATTTGTGATTTTTATTAATATTCTTTGAAAAATTATCCAGCAGTTTGCTTGTCACTACCTCCAGTGCTATCAAAGTATTTTGCATGATTTTTTGGTAATTTCACTGTTATCCATCTAAAATTAGCTTTCTTATAAAAAACTATTGCTAAGGTTTGTTTAGAAGAATCTAGAATGGTACTTTCCATCAATTATGGAAAAGTCTCATCCCATACCTCCTAAAATATTATCCAACTTTTCCCTCTCTCTTCCTGTCTTCTCTGTTTAACCAACATTAAAAGTATGTTAAATGAAAGATATTCCATGTTCATGATGGAAAGATTCAATACTGTTAAAATATCAGTTCTTTCCAAATTGACCTTAGATTCAATGCAATCTCAATTAAAATTCCAGCAAATTATTTTGCATCTATTGACAATAGATGACAACAGATGACTGCTATAGAACAAAGAGCCCAAAAAGAGACCCACAGTCATATAGCTAATTGATCTTTGTTCAAGGAGCAAAAACATTTTCATGGAGAAAGGATCATTTAAAAGAAAACAAAAACAAGTGGTGCCGGAACAATTGGATGTAAAATAGAAAATTACCAAACTTCTAGAAAAAGAAGAAGGAGAAAATCTAGGTAATCCTTGAATTAGTGATGAGTTTTAGATATAGCACCAAAAGAATGATCCATAAAAATTAATTTGGTAAGTTGGTTTTTATTAAAATTAAAATTTTCTGCTCAAAGACATGATTAAAAGAATCCAAAGATAAGTCACAAAGTGAAAGAAAATATTTACAAGTCAAATATCTGATAAAGGACTGATATGTTTGTTGTATTAATCATATACAAAGAACTCTTAAAACTCACTAAGGAAAAAAAACCCAATTAAAAATGGATAAAAGATCTGAATAGACATATCACCAAAGAATATATATAGATTGCAGCTAAATATGTGAAAAGATGCCCAACGCCATTGTCATTAGGAAACTCAAATTAAAATAACAATGAGGTATCACTACACACCTATTAAAATGGCTGAAATTTAAAAAAAAAGAGAAAGAAGAAAAATCTGACAATGCCAATTGCAGTGAGGTTGCAAAGCAACAGAACTCTCATTCATTGCTTCTGGGAATGCAAAACAGGATAGCCACTTTGGAAGACAACTGAGAAGTTATTACAAAGCTAAACACTGTCTGATCATATGATCCAGCAACTGCACTTCTAGTTATTTACCCAACTGATTTGAAATTTATGTCCACACAAAAAAATCTGCATGTGAATGTTTATAACAGTTTTAATCAGAATCTCCAAAAACTGGAAGTAACCAAGTTGTCCTCAAGCAGGTGAATGGATAAACACACTTTGGTCCATCCAAACAATGAAATATTATTGAATAACTGAAAAAATGAGCTCCTGAGCCACAAAAAGACACAGGTGAATCTTAAATTGCATATTGCTTAATGAAAGAAGTCAGTCTGAAAGAATACATACAGTGTGATTTTAATTTTAGGACATTTGGGAAAGACAAAACTATGGAAATCATAAAAAGAATAGTGGTTGTCAGGATTTGGGGGAAAATTGGGTGGTTGAATAAGTGAATCATAGGGTATACCCTAAAGGTGAGAAAACCGCTTTGTAGGATACTGCAATGTTGGATACATGACACTATACATTTCTTAAAACCCATAGAACTTTACAGTACGAAGAGTGAACTTGAATGCACACAAATTGAAAAAAAATATTTAGGAAGTTGGGGCACCACAGGATAAGGTACAGATATGATAAAAAGAAAATAATCTAAGTATATTAAAAAATGTATAAAATAAACCACTGAAGGCTGAAGGGGGAAGGTACGAACCTAAGCAACTTTGGAAATAAACAGTATTTGTGTGGTGTTTGTTGTTGTTGTTGGTGAACATACTGGGGCCATTTTATCCAGTTCATAGCTTAAGTGAGCCTAGATCCCTCAGGTTATGTGTACCGAGGTTGCAAATCCACCCACAGCTTCTCAAATAATTGTCTCCTTCTTTTTCACCCTGCTTTGGTTAGTACCAAGAAAATCTTCCTTGTAAGGATTTAGCACTTTTTAAAAATCTTGCATAACATAAAGAGGTTCTCCCATTAAACTCCTTATTTTGGGTGGCCACCCAGCTTTACGTTTTATTGTCTTACCCGATGAGGTTGTCAAGCTGAAGCCTAAGTTTTCAGGGATCAGCAAATTCTTTAGAACGAAAGTAGCCTCCAGTATTTTGGTTACCTGTTTCCCCTTTTCTGTTTCTATTCTCCTTATATCTTGGCCAGCTAGTACTTAACTCTTTCATCACCTCTTTCACGTTTTTGAGAAGATACTTTTAATATTTTACCCTGCACTTTAGTTTTAGTTTTGAATAACCTGGCCCTCAATCATGACAATCAAACCTTTATTTATTTCTTTATATTAAAGAAATATGTTCATTTAGTAAATATTTAAGTGTTTGTTTTGTTTCTGACACTGTTTTAGATGCTGGAGGGACAGGAGTGGACAAGAATGTAATCTCTGTTTTCAAGGAGCTTGTATTTGATCAACAAAGATCAAAACTTTGGAAAGTAAAGAAAGTAATAAGAAAATTTCAGATGTTCCTATTAAATGATATAAATCTTAGGAAATAAGAATTGAAAGTCATTATATGAATGACTACGAATGGTTGTGGGACGGAGGAGCCAGTACTCTTAGGATAGTAAACTCCAATGGGAGTTACTCAATATGAGCTACAGGATTTCAGGGCAATAACATGGGGCCAGTGGAATTTAAGGAGTGTAAGTTAAAAATGGATCCAATTGGTCTTACTGACAATTTTCTTTTTTTTTTTTTTTTTTTTTAAATCTTTTTTTTTTTTTTTTTAAAGATTTTTTCATTTCTTTATTCAACAGAGATAGAGACAGCCAGCGAGAGAGGGAACATAAGCAGGGGGAATGGGAGAGGAAGAAGCAGGCTCATAGAGGAAGAGCCTGATGTGGGGCTCGATCCCATAACGCCAGGATCACGCCCTGAGCCGAAGGCAGACGCTTAACCGCTGTGCCACCCAGGCGCCCCTTACTGACAATTTTCTGACTAGCGTTTCGCTGTTTAGGAGCAAGAAGTAGGATAAAGAGAAAGTCACACTCTTTTACATAAATGAACAACACATGCATTTCTCCCTAAAACGTATTTTAAGTGCAAATCTAACTACTAAAATATTTTTTTACAATGACACAAATAAATATCATTTAAATTGTATTCTACCAAACCAAACCAAACCAAATTTTTATTAGTTACTTTGTTTAGTTGTTAACCCAGGTTGTCCTGGTTCCTGATAATATGTGAGTTTAAATAAAGATACAATGATACTCATTAATTTTACTAATCTTTTCAAAGGCCAACTTTTGGCTCTGTTCCTTTTTTAATATTATAGTCTTTCTACTACGGTGATTTTTCCTATTATTTTTATTATTTTCTTATTTCTCCTTTATTTTGCCTTTTTTCTTTTCTTTTATTAGCATAAAATCTTAGATTATTGTTTTTTTCAGCCTTTTTCTTTCTGAATATATTATTTGAAGACAACAAATTTTAGCTCAAGAATTCTAGCTGAGTTCCACAAGTGTGGATAAGCAATATTTTAATTATCATTCAGTTAAAATATTTTCTAATTTCTTGTGATTCTTCTTTGAGTGGTGTGTTCAGAAATTAGCTGCTTAATTGAAACAGTTGGTGACTTTCTAGTTATATTCTCTCATTAATTTCTAGTTTAATTCCTCTAATGGCAGTTTACATACTCTGAATGAAATCAGTCCTTCAAAGTTCTTAAGGCTTCTTCTATGATGCAACATATGGTTAATTTGGAAAATATTCCATATGTAGATAAAACATGTATTTTGTGGTTGGTGAAAGCAATGTTTTATGTATTTCGATTAAATTTGTTAATTAAGTTTTCTGTCCACTTATACCTCTTTATCCTCTTGCTCTATCAGATACTGAGAATGTTCTGTCCCTTACTATGACTGTGAACTTGTATACTGTTTTTCAATTTATCAATATTGTTCATATATTTTCTTTATGTTATTGGAAGTGTATTAATTTTGGATTGTATAACTTCCTGGTGAATTGGTGTTTTTATTGTTACGAAATATTCCTTTTCATCTCTAGAAATGTTTTCTGTATTAAAATATACTTTGATATTAGCATGAAAATAGATTTCTCTTGTACTTAAAATGTGTCTTTCATAAGCAGTATTTGTTTTTATTTTAATTAAGCGTATTTGATTTCATTTAAAAAACTGAATTATTTTCCTTCTTTTTGTATAGTTTGCTTCTTTTCTTACCAAAAACTTCTCTTATATTTTATCTGAAAACACCTTTATTTCCATATTTCTTTTTTTTTAAGATTTTATTTATTCGTTTGTGAAAGAGAGATAGAGAGAGCACAAACAGCGGAAGAGGTTGAGGGAGGGGGAGAGGCAGACTCCCTGCTGAGCTGGGATCCAGACATGGGGCTCAATCCAAGGACCTGGAGATCATGATCTGAGCTGAAGGCAGATGCTTAACCATCTGAGCCACCCAGGCACACTTCCATATTTCTATTGAGAACACAGCATCTTGTCTTCCTGTTTCCTCTTTAAAAGTATTTTATCTTTTTTGCCTTGCTACTTTTGAGATATCTCCTTCTTCGTATCTGTCTGTCATTCTGTCTGTCTCTCTGTCCCCCACGCCATCTCTCAACATTTGTATTATATGATATATGTTAAGTGGAATTTTTTTGTACTCGTCCTACTAAAAATTACAGAGGTTCTTGAATCAAGGGTTGATCTCCTTCAATAATTTAGAACTTTTTTTTTTGCCATCACCTTTTCAATCTGCTATTAAACCATTTTAGATATTATGCATTTTAATTTTTTAATCTCCATTTGTTTCTCTTTCATTCCAATTTTCTGTTGAAATTGTCTTTCTCTATTTTTTTCGCATATTTAATATGTTAAACATGGTTATTTTAATGTTCTTTCTGACAGCTTCAATAGCTAGATGACCTGTAAGCCTGTTTCTATTGTCTTTTTTTTCTGTTGGCTTTGATTAATTTAGCCTTGTCTTTTGGCACTTAATATTGTAAATGCTTCAGATAATATGGAACATCTCTTTGCTTGAATGACTTTTTAATCTTATTAGGGCTGTGAGTCAGGCCAGGATTGAAGTTTTGATAAGGCTGAGTTTACTTCTGGTTCTCCCAATGATTCTAGGGTGCAACTCAGGATTTTCAACTGGGTAAGTGGACTGGCCAATGAGTCTTTCTTCCTGGTGGGTCTTGAATTTGATCCCTGGGTTTGCTTAGCTGCCTCCTACTTGCACTGCTTCACAATTTTATAAATGCCGTGAGGGCACAAATGGTGTTGATGGCTCTCAGATCTCCAGCCTGTCTCTCTAGCCTCATAAAACTGCCAAAAGCACAGATACTACTCTTTTCCTCAGAGTTTGACTCCTAATTAGCAGCCTCTCCTCCTGCACACAGAATCAGCAACTGCCTTTACAGAAAAAGAAGCTGCAGGTCATCACTTTTGGTTCTTGAATTTGTTAATCCTCCTGGCTTGGGTAGGTCTCTGACACTCTTAAACTTTAAAATTATTTTATAGTATACTATGCTTTTTTTTGATATTCTTGGTAGAAGGGTTGATACATCACAAGTCACTCAAGTCTATCCAGAAGGCCATAATAACGCTTGGACAGGAATTTGTTAAGGATAGCAATTTGCACCTGCTTAACTGAACCTTTGGATCAGAACTTATCAGAGTCTATGTTAGAATCTGTCTGGGAGGGCACTGGGGAATGGTATCATTTGAAAACACTCCCTGGATGATTCTGAGACTCATCTCTCTTCCATCTTCTCTTCATCTAGTTGATACCTTTGTTTGTTGGTTACTTTTCACTTTTTCCCTCCCATTTCAAATTCTCATAGATAAATGATTACCTTGAACCTCTTTCCTTCACTCCTTGCATTTTCTCTTGGGATGTAAACGGCAGCATCACAATGACTGAAAATGATTTAGTAGAGTCTCCAGGTTGTTTTTAGTGTTTCAAATTTTGTGTTGAAACAGTATTCACAGTGACCACTCTGGAATAGATATTATTGCAAATATTATGGCAAACTCTGGACTGCAGGTAATTTCATCATTATTAATGCAAACAATTTCTTATTTTCATCACCAAGATTATTATTATTATTATCATCATTATATCATGAAGAAATCAGTATTTTCTTGTATTGAGGATGGGATTAAATTATGGGCCCAGGGTTGTAACTTTTAATCATTATTTGAAATCAAAGTCTTAAGGATACGATTTTGACACCTTCTTACCATAACAAATAACTCTAGTTACTTTCTGGCTACTTCCACTGTGTCTTTTAGTTTCTCCCTCCTGTACCTTACATGTTGTTAACTATTTCTGGAAAATTCTAGACAATGTATCATAAATGCTTTCACACTTTTTCTCTCAGCTACTATTTTTCATCACCCAGTTGGTGTGGTGATGTCTTTAGTGAGATCTCCATTATCTAGATGAAAACGCTTCACCATTCCCTCAATCTCCTTCCATTGTTCTTGCTTCTTGTTAGTGATCCTTTCCATTATCTCCCTCACTGTTGTAATAGTTTGATTATCTCTAAAAAGATTTTGTAATTAAAGGCAAGACTGCTTAGAAATAATCAAGGAGCCTTGCCTTTATTTACGAAATATCACAAATATTATTTAAGCTTGTTTCTGCTGACAGTCCTTTCTGTAACTTAGACATGAATCCATAAGGAGGTAAATGAGAACCAGTCTCAAAGAGAACACAGTTCCAACTTCTCATCTCCTCCCCATCTATCATTCATTCTCCTCCTGCGTAACTCTTCCTCAAGAATGTAATAATACAGATGAAATTCTAGCTACTTTTACTTTTATGGTGTTCACCACTTTTTAGAACTCTTCTAGAATCTAACATGAATCCAACAACTGCTAATAATTACCTTCAAATGCATGACATGGGTTTTTTGTTGTTGTTGTTGCTATTTTAAAAAAAAAATTATGAATTATTGGTTGTGCCTTGAGTATAACTGCAAAAACAAACAGGTAGGTAATTTCTGCAATCATTTATTTACCTTATAACAGCATTTGTAATTTCAGTAATAAAATCAGGCTAGTCTAATTCTCATTTGTTTAAAAAAAATTAAGTATCTGGCTTCAGAACTAATACTTGCTGGGTAAAATCTATTCAGAGCATTTTATTCGTTGCCTCAGCTGCCAAAATATCTACTGATAATCATCTCTTTCTCCAGATCAGAAATAGAAAAGGTTCATGATTAAAAGATGGTGGATATTTTTTTAGGTCTAATAAGTGGCTTTGTTGTACTCCCTCTTCAAATCCCCAAGAATAGCCGGAAATATGTGTAACTAACACAGAAGAGCTTTCTACATTCTTTTCTCTATTGCTCTCCTTTCTAATCCTCTGTGGTCACTATACACATACCACAACCACTCCCAGATGACAGAGAGAATGTCAGCAAATAGTTTTCTAGCATTTGTTTTATTTTTTACATATGGTTTTTACCAAGAGATTTTCACTTAAAAGTACTAATTATTTTCAAAAAACTTCATTGAGCATTAGAAGTATATGGCAAATTTGATATCATCTTCAGAGATTAGGAAGACAATTTTTAATATTTTCTTCTTCATCTCATATCTTTCTTTAGGTAAAGATAAATATTAGGTCATTTTAGGTTACATTTAGAAATGCAAGATATTTGTAAGATATTCGTGAAGAACATTTCTTTTTTTTTTAAAGGTGTATTTGCTTAATTTACAGAAAGTGAGAGAGAGAGAGAGAGCACAAATGGGAGGGCCAGAGAGAGAGAGAGAATCTAAACAAACTCTGCACTGAGCATGGAGCCCGACACAGGGCTTAATCTCATGACCCTAAGATCATCACCTGAGCTGAAACCAAGAGTCGGACCTGTATCCGACTAGGCCACCCAGGTGCTCTGTGAAGAACTTTTCTTGTAACAGGCACAAAAAGCTTGCTTCCTACTACTCCAGACTTCTCTGGGTGGCAGTTGGCCTATTGGTAGTTAATGATGGCTCAGGAAAACTCCTGGAATAGAATATGAATGTACAGGGGCGCCTGGGTGGCACAGCGGTTGGGCGTCTGCCTTCGGCTCAGGGCGTGATCCCGGCGTTATGGGATCGAGCCCCACATCAGGCTCCTCTGCTGTGAGCCTGCTTCTTCCTCTCCCACTCCCCCTGCTTGTGTTCCCTCTCTCGCTGGCTGTCTCTATCTCTGTCAAATAAATAAAAAAAAAAATCTTAAAAAAAAAAAAAAAAAAGAATATGAATGTACAAATCAGGGTGCCCAATTCCTAAAGGACAGGTGGGCTTTGGTGACCACCTCTAAATGTTTTCTGAAGGTGGAAGGAGTCAGGGTTCACAAGCTTAAGTTGGGCAGGCTGGTTGGGTGGTGACACAAAGTGAGGTCACTCACACGGCTTTCTCTTTAAGATCTAGGAAAGTGCCCTGGTTCCTGTTTAGGAGAGCTGAAAGAAGCAGGCCATGGGGGTAAAGAAGGAGGATTGTGGGGTATGTCTAGGTAGTGTAATGCCAAATCAGATCATTTATTCAATGAATAAGTAGTGAAAATTTATGTCCCAAGAATTGTGCAAGATACTTGGAATCTAAACATAAAAAGACACAGCCATTGTCTTGTTACTAGAGATTTTTTTTCCCCTCCAGTTTATACACCTAAGAAATAGGAAATTTGATTTCAGAGGTGTTAATGACAAAATTTTGAGGACCAGTAGCAGATTTTCCTTTAGCTTTTACCGTGTACTTCTCCTTCTAATATAATTACTACAAAGAAAAGTGAAAATACATGGTTTCCATCTTCAGGATTCAATATATACCTATATGGATGTCTTTAATTTCCATATACATGTATCTAACTACTGACTCAGCATTCCCTACCCAAACCTTTGCATCTCAAGTTTCCTATATCTAATTAGATGGTGAACTGGTCCACTTATCTGCTCAAGCCAAAACCTGGGGTGTCATCCCTTAGTCTGCGTTTTCACTCACACACCTCACATCTAGCACATTATCCAGTACCTCGTCATTACCTGTAACATGGGTCAAACATCTGTCCCCTTTTCTCTATCTCTACTGTTACTACTTCAGTCCAAAGCCTCACAAAGACCTACCAGCTCCATCCAATAACTTCTTTACATTTCCTGGTTTTCATTATTGTTATTCTACAATCTGAGGTCTATTAAGAAGTCAAAGTGATTTGGGAATGTACTTCAGGTTGCATTACTCCCCTGGTTTTCACTGAATTTAGGAAAAGAAATCTAGCTATTACTGCCTTTAATTCTTACATGAGCTAGTTAGTCCCTGCCACTGTCTGTGAGGGGGTTCTGTTGCTAGATTTGGCCACATCCATTCCCAATTTGGAGCATCTATGCTTACATTTTCTTCTGAAATCTTCTCATGTCTAATTTCTGCATCTCATTCAGATCTTTATTAGAAGATTAATTATCTGCCTATTCAGTCTAAAGTGGCTTCCTAGTCACTCTCTATAATAATACCATCTTTTATTATTTGCATATTACTTATTGTAGTATAAATTATCTGTTTTGTTTATTTGCTTAATCATTTGTTCACAAAACTCCATGAGAAGGAGCATCTTGCTTTTTGTTGATTGTTGCTGTCCCTAGCACCTTGAAGAGTGCCTGGCACACGAGAGGTGTTCAATAAATAATTTTTATATGAATAAAATGAATAGATAATCAGTATACTTATATGAAAGGTTTATATACATTGGAGGCATTGTATTAAAAAGTATCAATTGATAATAACAGGTCCCAAGGAATACAGAGGAAACAGTGGAAAAAGTGTTTTAAGAGTAGGCTGAGATTAGTCAGGCAGGATTTGAGAAGAAAATAGTTTTAAGAGTAAGGTTTTAGGGACGCCTGGGTGGTGCAGTCATTAGGCGTCTGCCTTAGGCTCAGGGCGTGATCCCAGCGTTATGGGATGGAGCCCACATCAGGCTCCTCTGCTGGGAGCCTGCTTCTTCCTCTCCCACTCCCCCTGCTGTGTTCCCTCTCTCGCTGGCTGTCTCTCTCTGTCAAATAAATAAATAAATAAATAAATAAATAAATAAATAAATCTTAAAAAAAAGTTAGGTTTCAAAAATTTGCTGTATAGAAACTGTTTATTCTCAACAAAAGGTAGCTTCTAAAACTTCCCACTTCCAAATTCAATGCTATTAGTAGTAGTAGTAAAATGGTAGAAGATGGAGAAGCAGGTGGTTTTAATACTATCTGTAATAAATCTGTACTATTAATCATTTGATGAAACGGGGATCTATGTGGTATTGACTGCTCTTACCGATAATAGATTTCATTTTTAATCTTCTCAGAAAATGTAGTCAGCTCTGTCCTTGCTCTTAAGGGCCATTCAAAAGGCTAGATTATGAAGGTACAACTCCTGCTCTGAACAACAACAATTGGGTGAGTCCTGATTCACTGTTGTCAGGGCAAGCAATCTCCTTGTTGCCATTACTTCTCCCATATGCAGCTGACGAAAGGTGAAAAGAAACAAACATATTTCTGCTAGAGCACAAAGTTCCAGCCTTTTCACTAAGCTTTTCCCTTAATGGTCTGAGTCATAAGGCCTGTTCAAGTTCTCTTGATCATTTTTCCCCATAGGTGATAGATGAGAGGAAGGCAGAGTCTCTAGAAGATCAAAATTCAAGAGTAAATAACTTTAACGAAAAGAGCAGCAGGCTGAGAAGATGAGTTAAACTAGTATTTGAAGTCCTACGACATGTCCAACTCTGGGTATAAAACAGAATATGGCATCCTACTTTTCCACAAGAAGGATACTTTTATCTTGGGGTGAGAAATTCACACTCCCGAAAAATGAGCAAATAACAAGGTGCCAAAAGGATAACATGCCCAAAGTAATTATTAATAATTTTATACCTTTCCTGTTAAGCTATTCTGTAACTCCTAGTTTTTCTTACCATGCCATTCTGAAAATAGAAAGCTTCTCTTCTTTTTTTTTTTTTTTTTTCCTTTTCTAAAGTCAACCTTTTCCACAAAACAACCAGGTTACTCTGACAGATGCCCTTCCTTTTGTAAGATCAAAGTCTTAGGTAGGAAGGGAGAAGATAGTGTGACGATTTCACTTTTCTGTCTGTTACCCATATTTTATCTTCACCCTTTGCTTTCAGCAAAAGCAAACATACATTTTTTTCAGCAGTGATATTTCATTACCTCTAGGCTTTGGCTTAATTCTTATAATTGAAATACTTCAATAGAAAGTCAAACCTGTATTATGAAAAACATTAAAAGTGTCAAATTGTTTTCTTCCTAAAATTAAATTTTCACCTTCTGTTAAACAAAAAAGAAGGTAAGTCATTAAAATATAATAGCATTTCCTATCTTTCAGCATCATATACATCTATAAACCTATCATAAATTAAATTGTTATAAAAATCACATTTTTCTCATTAGAATGTTATTAAATCAGAAGCTTTATTCCTGATGTAGAGATTTAATGCAAAATTCATCAGTGATATTCAAATTTTGTGTCTGTGTGTGTGTGATAAATTCTGTGGAAATCATGTTACAATAAACATGTAATACTACTATATGAACCAAGAGCAAATTTATTAACATAAAATGTTACTATAATATTTCCAAAATATTCTTTAAAAATAATACTGTATCATTAATATTTTTAGAAGGAATTTTTCTATTTTTCCTTTTATATCCTGTCACTCATTGATCTGTTTAGTGACCTGCTAGAATACACAGATTAGCATACAACATAGTAAGAAAAATATATGGGGAACTATTATTAAGAATCCATTAAATACATTCACATACACATATTATCATGTATGTTTTTAAGTGGAAATAGGTTACCAACATTAGATTTTGACAGAGAAACATTTCAGTCTAAGTCACAAAATACCAGTGTACAAAGCAAAGAAATGTGAAATCCACTTATTACAATGTAATTACTAAAATTCTTATGATATAAAGTGCAAAATTACAGTCCAATTTCTACAAAGTGGACATAAATATAATTCAAATATTTATTATTAAATATGTTCCTATGAACTTTTAAATGCTCATATAAAGCATAATAATGTAATAGTAATAATAAATATTGATAAATTTATAGATAGATAGTGAACACTAAGTCGATCACCTAATTAGAATTTAGAATTTTCACCTTGTTTTTGATGGGCCAATCCTTTTTACACACTACTCCAAAGGTTTTTCACCATAATATTTTCATTTTCTAAAAATAGAACAACATGGATCAGATTTTGCCTGCTGCAGTGAGTAGATAGAAAACTGGATAAAATGTGTGTAACAATAAGTTTTGTACGTTGGACAAGAGACAGCATAGAACTGTGATCTTTGAGAGGAAGGAACAAGTGAAACAGGCTTTAGGATTGCTTTAACTTTTCTCAGAGGCACATTTCTGTTCGCGTGTAGGGAGAGGGATCCCAAGTAGAAGAGAGAGAGATTAAAGTTTAGAGAAGGTGAAGAGGTAGGAAGTTATGGGATAGAGTTTCAGGGTGGAAACTACAAAGAAAAATAACCTTTGAAAAACCATATGAGAGTCCTCTGGAGTCTTTGCTTAATTCTAAGATGTGTA
The DNA here is from genome assembly GCF_002007445.2 of Ailuropoda melanoleuca. Classification (NCBI taxonomy): domain Eukaryota; kingdom Metazoa; phylum Chordata; class Mammalia; order Carnivora; family Ursidae; genus Ailuropoda; species Ailuropoda melanoleuca. Next base: position 33,711,200 of record NC_048226.1, read on the forward strand.
CCTGTGGAGTGAAAGTACATGAAGCTAGATGAAGATATACCAAAGAGCAGTAAACTGAATAATTCTCAAAGCTTAGAGAGCACAGAGAGATGGTCAAGCTTTGATCAGCTAGAGTGAACATTCTTTCTGATCATCCAGGGAATTCAGTAGAGATCCCCAAATGTTCTCACCTTAGAAGTAGGGCTAAACAATGATTAGGGGAAAGGCTATTCTGGCTCTACCCTAACAAAGCTTGAAATGTATCTTCATGAGAATCAAGCTTATTGCAAATAAGAAAGTCTTCCAGAACAAAGCCTAACAGCCTTTCAAAGAAGAAAACCAAAATCCAGACCTCAACTACGTTATGCAGCATCCAATCAGAAATTGTCAGACATGACAAACAATAAGTGCAATCTCTGACGGAGAGAAATATCAGCAGAGAAATAGGCCCCAAAATGACATTGATGTTAGAATTGGCCAAAAAAAAAAGGACTATTATATTCTCTGTGTGAACAGGGATTTAAACGAAAACATGAACATAGTGACGTGAGACATGAAAGACTTTTAAAAGAAATCTATAGACCTAGAGATAAAAAATATAATATTTGAAATGAAAAATAAATATACTGGATGAGATTTACAGCAGATTAGACACTACAAAAGAAATAAATGCACTTAAAGACATAGTAATAGAATGAAAAGGAAGCATGGAAGAAAAAGAAAACTTAATAAAATGGCCAGATCCTCAGTGAACTGTGGGACAACATCAACTGGTCTAACATAGGTACTACTTGAGTGCCCAAAGGATGAAAGGGTTCAAAGAAAAAATTTGAGCAAATAATAGTAAATGATTTCCAAATTTTCACACCAAGCACATAACAAATTATGCCACACAAGTGATAAAGACAAAGACTTAAAGGCAGCCAGAAAGAAAAAAAACATTATATAGAAAGCATGACAGAAGACTTCTTGTCAGAGACTATGCAAGCCAGAAAACATTCACACAACACCTTTAAAATGTACCAACAAAAACCAATTTGCCAATGTAGAATTTTATATGCAGCCAACATTTGCTTCCAATTATGAAGGCAAGATAAAGACTTTTTTGTAGATAAACAGAAGGGAGCAATTTAATCACCATCAGACCTGAACTATAAGAAATGTTAAATGAAGACCATCAGGCTGAAGTTATCAGACAAATATGAACATCTACACAAATGAATCAAGAGCATCAGAAATTGTAATTGTGTGGGTGAACATAAAATAATTTTTTCTGTTTTTAGTTTTTTAAAAAATATGTAATGATCATTTAAACCCAAAATAATAACAATGCATTATGAGATCTGTAAAATATGTAGAAGCAAAATATATGACCAAAAAAGCACAAAGAAAATTGGGGAGCAAATGGAAGTACACTGTTCTAAGATTTTTAAATTTTATGTAAAATATATTATTTTTTGAAGGCAAACTGAAATATGTTGAAGATATACGTTGCAAATCCTAGGTCTAATACTCGAGAAATAAGTATAACAAGATGGAGACAATAAGCCAATAATGGAGATAAAATAGAATACAAATAGACAATCCAAAAGAAGATAGAAAAAGAGAAGAAAGAGAACAAAGAACAAATGTGACAAACAGGAGACAGATAGCAAAAGGGTAGTTTTAAACTCATGTGTATTGACAATTAAAGTAAATTAAATTCTAATTAAAAGAAAGACATTGTCAGGCTGGATATAAAATCAAGACCCAACCATATGCTGTCTAAAATTAATCCATCTTAACTATAAAGAAACAGTAGGTTAAAAGTAAAAGGTGGAATAAGCTGTATCATGACAAACGTTTTATAAGAAAACTGGAGAAGCTATAATATCAAACATACTTCAGAATAAAGAATATTACTAGAACTAGAAGTACATTTCAAAGCGAAAAAGAGGTCAATTCATCAGTAAAACATAATGGTAAATGCATATGTACCCAATAACAGAGTTCCAAAATGCCAGAGCAAAAACTGACAGCTGTTAAGGACTCATTGTTGCATCTACAATTACAATTCTTTCACTCCTCTGTCAGTAATTGATAGAACAGATACAATATCAGTAAGGATGTAAGAGACTAGAACAACATTATTAAGAAACTTGACCTGGTTGATATCTATAAAATGCTTCCAACAACCACGGAGAATGTATACATGAAACGTTCACAGATAAACCATGTGCTAGGCTATAAATCTAATCTAAATACATTTAAAAATATTCAAATAACAAAGATATGTTTTGCAACCACAATGGAATTAAAACAGAAATCAATAACACATCTATCTGCTAAATCCCTACCTATTTGCAAATTGAATAACATCGCTCTAAATAACCCACGGTAGAGAAGGAATAACGGGAGTTCAGAAAATATTCTAAGTAAAAACGAAACTACAAAACACTCTAATCTATAGAATGCTGCTAAAGCAATGTTTAGTGTGAATTTCATAGCCTTGAAGGCTGGTATTAGGAAAAATGGAGATCTATAAGTAAGTTATATAGACTTCCACCTAAAGAGTCTAAAAAAAAGACCACATTAAACCAAAATAAATAGCAGGAAGGGACTAATAATGATAAGTTGAGGAACCAATGAAATAAAAAAATAGAAACACAATAGAGAAAGTCAGAATCCAAAGCTGGTTTTTCTATATAGATAAAGAAGCAGCACCAAATTATAATTTGGGTGAAATTTGGGTTAAACTAAATTAACTAGAGAGGGAAAAGAGAAAGGTGACCCAACTTTGGAGGGATGGATGTGGTGTTTTTTTTTGTTTTACTTTTGCAACGTATCTTACTACCTCAGGGCTAGTTGACACTTTGTTGGAATACTACTTTAATTACTGAAATATATTTCAGATATGGGCTAATTTCCTCTTGTAGCTTTTTTTTCTCTAAGAATTTCTTAAATATTATTTTCTATGAGCTCTTCCTTAGGAACTTTAGAAATGTTCTCCTTTGTTTTTAAAAGAATCCTTCTGGAATTTTGTGTAAAGCTTAATTAACTCTATAATTTGCTTTAAGAGCAGTCATCAAGTACTATTAGTTCCCCATTCAGCAGAAATTACATATGGTAAATGTATTATGAATCACTTTAATATGGCACTTGTATATCTAAAAATTATTCCTAAAATATTTTAAAAATATTTTCTTTCTTTTTTTTTTTTTTTTTTTAAAGTTTTTATTTTTTTTTTCGACAGAGATAGAGACAGCCAGCGAGAGAGGGAACACAAGCAGGGGGAGTGGGAGAGGAAGAAGCAGGCTCATAGCAGAGGAGCCTGATGTGGGGCTCGATCCCATAACGCCGGGATCACGCCCTGAGCCGAAGGCAGATGCTTAACCGCTGTGCCACCCAGGCACCCCTAAAAATATTTTCTATTACCATGAGTTAGATCTTTTGGATACCAATATGTATTTTTTTTTTAAGATTTCATTTATTTATTTGACAGAGATAGAGACAGCCAGCGAGAGAGGGAACACAAGCAGGGGGAGTGAGAGAGGAAGAAGCAGGCTCATAGCAGAGGAGCCTGATGTGGGGCTCAATCCCATAACACTGGGATCACGTCCTGAGCCAAAGGCAGACGCTTAACTGCTGTGGCACCCAGGCGCCCCTGGATACCAATATGTATTTCAACCAAGTATGTAGAAATTAAAGAATATATTGACTTTTGTATACTTATCTGGACACAGCTCTATTGTAACTGTATTATAACTCAAAGCACAGGAACGAACCAGGAGTCCACATTTTAATCTAGTATTTTGTTTTTTTAAACAACTTCTTATAGCTTCTTTTGATATACATTAATGTCATCTGCTAAAGACATAACATTGTTTCTTCTTTTCCAAAACTAAGAATTCTGATTTTTCATGATGTATGCCATTGTGAAAAGCGGGAACCCTTTTAGTTGTTGCTTTTGAATTTAGTGAAAATGCCTTTAGAGTTTTTAATGCTAAACTTTTAGTTTAAAATATATTCTTTAATTAAGAAAAAGTCTATTCTCATTAAAATTTTAAAAATTTATTTATTACTTATTTATTTATATATATTTTAAACAGAACTTTACATGGCTTTATTTATACATTATTTGTATGGAAAGCAAACTCTGTACCAAAAGTTTTATACAGATAAAAAAAAATCCTTGGCTAGGCAAAGTCATTTATGTGTGCGTAGATACACACACAGTATTTTACACCATTGAAATTATACATATGTACATGTACACTATTTAAATTATTTTACAATTTACCAAGATGAAAGGCAATTAGAAGAGCAAACAAAAATGGATAAAAATGAACGAAATAATCATTGCCTAAAATGCTACAAAATTAATTAAATAAATAAATAAAATGCTAAAAGATTATTTTGAAAAATCTAGGAAAGAGTCGTTCCTTTAAAATAACAAAACTAGGGTTTCAATGCCATCTTGTTGCTTTTATATTAATAACAGGTTCTAATCTGTTTAAAAATAAATATCTTGACCAATAACAGGTGAGCAAATCAGACTGATGACTGAAAGAAGCTAACCATGTTGACCTGAGGTTCAAGAATCAGCGAGTAATAACAAAAGTATTTATTTTTTTAATGACACTGGTTTGGCATGAAGTAATAAAATATTTAGTATGTTCTCAGTTGAGAATGATTTTAGAAAGAAATTGTTGGCAAATTAGTGGGAACACTTCTAAAGGGGAAGGTGCATAATTCATTAAAAATTAACTTATTAAGGGGCGCCTGGGTGGCACAGCGGTTAAGCGTCTGCCTTCGGCTCAGGGCGTGATCCCGGCGTTATGGGATCGAGCCCCACGTCGGGCTCCTCTGCTGTGAGCCTGCTTCTTCCTCTCCCACTCCCCCTGCTTGTGTTTCCTCTCTCGCTGGCTGTCTCTATCTCTGTCGAATAAATAAATAAAATCTTAAAAAAAAATTAACTTATTAAAATGCTTTAAAAGTCTTACAGCTTGGAATAATACAGCATTTTAAACTTTTTTCATAGATGTTAATTTTTTCTTTAAAGAAAAAAACAAGAGATAATCAAAGAGAGGACAAAAGGAATACCCATCATACATACCACTAAGAAGGGCCTATCACTATTACTATTTTCTTGAAGATTTTCCCAGACCTCTTTCCTCCCAGCATACATACAATAACATTAAATACTTTTTACAAAGATGTAATGAATATCATATGTACAATGTGGTCTGTTTTCATGGATATCTTTCCATAGCAATGCGTAAATTTCAGCAAGATCATAATTAATGATTATATGCAATCCACTCATAGATCTTGTATTCCATGGTACCATCATTTACTCATTCATTCTCCTATAATTGGACATTTGGTATTGTTTCTAACTTTTAATTATTATAAGCAGTATGAAACAAAGATGATTTTAAAAAATTGTTGACAAGAATGAAAAAACAAGAAACAAAATTAAAACCTCCCAACATTTAAAAAGGGAAAGATAAAGACTCAAAATAATTTCCTAAAGTTTCCCCAGTGCACCAGGATTACTAATTCTAACTTCTAGAAATAATACTCATTTCCAAACAATTAATTATTGTAACAACATAGTTTGAACAAATTGCCTTTGACTTTTTTAACTTTAAATGTTTGTCCCCGTATTTCTCAGTTTGATATCTTTATCAATTTTAATAAAAATAACTTAGATTAGCTCAGTTTGATATCTTTATCAAGCTTCAGGTTTATATCATATTTTCCTCATTGAATAAATTAAGTGGCTTCCCACGATTTTTCTGTGTTCTGAAATAAACTAACATGGAAATAATTTATTCTGTGATATTTCAAATAATTATTTAGTAAATCTAACACTATTAGTGTGTTTTGGAAAGAATGGTTTTTAATAAATGCTTCACAATTTCTCCTGTATTTATTGGCCTGTATAGATATTTTAACTTGTGCCAACTCATATTTTATAATATTTTATACAATTTCAGCCATTTGCTTGAGTAATTAAAATTATGTATAACTAGTATATTATAATACTTTAAGAAATCTTATTTTCTTCTCTATTCTTATTTTAATTTTGTTTTGTCTCTTCATTCTTAGATTTGCCAGGAACTTTAAATTTTGTGTTATTGGGTTACTAGCAAAATCAGCATTTAAATTTGTTATCCAACTTTTATTTTCCTATTGTTTAAATCATTTTGTCCTCATATAAACATCTGTATTTTCAGAAACAATGGTGTCCATCCACTATAGATTGCTGGAAAATTTTGTGATCCTTAGTGGTTAACCCAAATTTCTTAATTTTAAAGATTCTCAGTCTGGCCAGCCACATACACACATGCTGAGGTGTAAAAGCCCACAGGTAACATAGCTAGGAAGACCTTCTTTCTTAAAAAAATTACTGGACTCATACCATACTGTGTAGAAAGATGTCTTAAAAATATCTTCTGCCTATATCTCTTATGATCAGATTGGCAGTATTTTCATCTGTATTAATTTCTAAAGATTCTATAAAAGTGATCTTCCTCTTTTCTTTGAATAATTGTTATTGTGGAAAGTGTGTCTTTATGAGCTTTGTATTTTATGACATATTAAGTATTTGATTTTATAGTATTGCATCTTGAGAAAATAATCCATACAATTTATGTGTTTTAAATCTATTAATTTTTCTTTTCTTGGCATAGTACAGTGCCAATGTTTATGTATTATCTGTAGACGCTTGACAATTGGAATAGTGGGGAACGAGACAGCTAATGATTTTTAAGTTCCTATCATATAAAAATGCTTTCAATATTTATCTCATTTAATCCCCATAACAACCCAGTGAGGTAAGAATTATTATCTATACTTTTGTCCAGTGGAAAAACAGATTTAAAGCTAAGTGACTGGCCCATCACATCTTTAGTATGTGGTAGGGCTAGGACTCAGAATTGGGTGTGTGTGACGCCAAAGCCCGATGCCCTTTTTAGTAAATTAGTGTCTTTCAGGGAGATGTAATTTCTATTAAGGGTGTACAGAGTTTGATATATATCTAATTGTTGTACATTTACTGTATTATTCATTTCTTTGCCATCCTTATTCAATTTTTAATGGGGATTTACCCGGGATAATTGGATGCCTTAATTTAATAGTGGATTTTTAGAAATGTGTGTTCCCTAGGCAATCAATCTCATCTGTGCTGTGGCTTCAACAGCTATGCTCCCGCCTGTCAGCTTCTAGACTCTTATTTGAGCTTCATACATGAGCTTAGCAAATGTTTTTTAAAACTCAGATTAAATATTTTACCATATTGGATTGATTACTGAGGATCATTAATAAGCATTACTCAAGAACATTTGGAAAACAATGAGGAATATGAAAAGTATAATAAAATCCATCTCTATTTTCACAAACTGAAAGAACCACTAATGTTTTTATAAATCCTTTTGTGCAGTCCACTTTGTCTTTTATAGGCACACATATATATTTTATTGATCAATTGGAATCAAACCAGTTGTCCTAGTTTCTCAATTTCTTTTTACTTCATATGATGTGAATATTTTCATGCTATTAAATATTCTTCAGGACTGTGATTTTTTTTTTATTAGCCCATTATATTGTGTTGAGTGAATGTATTATGGTGTAATAATTCCATATTGTTGGGCATTTAGGACTACAATTATATATAATTCTTATGCAAATCGAGGGATGGATATTGGTGTATATTTTGAATTTCACATAATTACTTAACACATGAACTTACTTTTGATGAAATGTCATCAGGCAGGGTGGCCTTGGAAGAAAGCTGCCAAGAACCAGAGGTGGTAAAATATGCATCATACCTTTCACGATATCAGTTTCTCCTAATGGTCCACTCCATCTCAGGCTGGATTTTGTCATGAGTTCTCTCTCCAGTGATATCCCCAAAACTTGCTCTCCCCAAAACTTGCATTCTTTAATCAGTCTGTCCATCAGGGGGCCCAATGCGGCCAATATTTTTTTGTGCTAATGACAAAGGACACAAGAACAGAGATGACCCCTCTAGATAATAATCTTCTAAGGACTGGTGAATGTAGAAACCACATTTCAAGTAGAATTCAGTGCTGTAGTATAAATCTTGATGAGACGATTCATTACCAATGCTGCTTCTGTTCTTGGCATCCCCTGAATTTCTTCTTACACTTTCTCAAATCTGTTAGCTGTACATTTTTGCCTTCCTGTAAGTGGTTTGTGGAATAAAGAGAACATTGACTCCCCATTTGACTATTTTATAATAGCTTCTAAATAGGAAAGTTGGGAGAAAATGTTCACATATAATGTGAAGCTATTGAATTTTTTCATAAAAGGCAAGAAAAAGCAAAAAAAAAAAAATCTCATTTCACCTAATGCATTTCACAGATTGCCATAAACTAAGACTCTTTATCATTGGAAAGAAAATGCTGCTTTTCCTCAATAGGAAACAAACATATTTGCATCATAACAGAATGAGGAAGCTGTAAATAGAAGGGTAAACTTTGGTTGTTGCTATGCAGACTGAACTAACTGTCATAACCCTCAGAGACATTTGGAGAACATTTTCACACAAAAGGTGAGAATCAAATTATTTATTCATTAGAATCTATGATTTACTTCCCATACATAAATAAGCACTTAAAAAACCCCAAAATCTCAATCTCTTCTATCCCACTTCCAACAACCCTCCAGGGCAGCCTCATCATCTATCTTGATGACCCATTTTGTTTCGAACTTCTGTATGGACCTGGTTTTAGTCAACACTGGCCATGCCAATGATCTCTTCACCTCTTTGACTTACCCCAACTCACGTTCTCCTAGAGAAACCATTCTTTTATATCCACTCTGTTATCCAATCTTGATTTAGGTCCTCTGCATTTTCCACGTCCATTGTCACTTTCCTGGTTATGATGGCCTCCGTTTCCAGCCTGCACTTATTGAATACTTTATCTCCGACTTCCTGCCAGTCTTGCCTGCTGTTAAATTCATTAATGTAATTTAAATTAATCCCTAGATTCTAATTTCTCTTGCTGCTTTTATTACCCCTGAACCATCAAGAACTGATAGAATCATGTTGTTGAGCAAATCCTTTACACACCCATACTATTTAGCTTCACTGGGGTTCTCGCTACTAGTAAGAAACAAAAAATCGTATTCATAATTTCTTGGGGACACATATCTTCAGTGTCTGCTGCAATTCTTTTTTTTTTTTCAAGGATTTTATTTATTTACTTGAGAAAGAGAGAAAGAGAGAGACAGAGCATGAGTGGAGGGGGAGGGTCAGAGGAAGAGGGAGAAGCAGACTCCCCACTGATCAGGAAGCCCAATGTGGAGCTCAATCCCAGGACCCCGGGATCATGACATGAGCCAAAGGAAGACACTTAACCTACTGAGCCACCCAGGCACCCCAAATGCTACAATTCTTTTGTGCTCTTTTCAAGTTACAATTGTGACTCCCAGTTCCTCAGTTCTGGACAGATACCTTCTAAACTACTCAGAATGTGGGGGTCATTTAATGTGGGTGCAGCTACTCCACCATCTTCACAGCATTATTCCCACCTGCTTCTTTGTGTCCTACAGAGTTGCTTATTGTGGTTCTTAAACTTTTGTAAATCACAGAACCATCTGAGGAGCTTTAAAAATGTTTATTTTAGGGATAATGATGATAATGATTAAGCAGGTCTGCAACTCAGTTCAAAATGTGTGAGCACACCAAGGGATTCTACTGCAAGAGAACCACAGGCACTGAGAAACACTGTCAGATACAAGGCTCGCTTTCTACTGGCCTCTGAATCTCATCCCTCCCACTAGAACTCCTGGTAAAAGACAGGTCACCCTGTGGAGTTTGAATTTCACATAAATGACAGAGAACTTTCTAGCCTAAGTATGCCCCAGATCTTGCAAGAGATGAAAAAAAATTATTTGTTGTTTATCTGAAACTCAAATTTAACTGGGAATCCTATAATTTTATTTGCTAAGCCTGGAACCCTATTCCCTGACCTACTTAAGGTTTTGTATCACCTTCCTTCCTTCATCTCTGATAGTTTTTAGCAAAGCACTTATGCCTACAAATGTGTTTGACACTTGGCTCCGCTCTATGCTCGGGCCCACACTTACCTCTGACTTTGTTTCCCACCAGCATTTTTCTTTATAGTTCTCCAGGCATTATCTAACTACAATGATTCATCCTTTCATTTATTTTTGCTGTGCCTTTCATGCAGATCAACCTACTTTCCTATACTCCAGATTTCTGCTTAATAAAATTCTGTTTCTCCTTTAATGTTTGACTCAGTTGTGTTTCCGCAAGACTCTGTGTATACCTCCATGGTTGTACCAGCTTCCACCTTATAATAATGTGTTGATAGCTGGGATTTCCCTGTTTTTAATCTTCAAGTTGGGGGCTGGGTCTATACCCCCAGTGCCTAATAAAGCCAAGTGTGCAGTAGGTACTCAGTGTTTCTGAAAGACAATAAATGTAATCCAGCCTTCTGCACCAAGTAAGCCTCCTCTGTTCTTCTCATCTGGCCATTGCTGCCTTCCTGGCTTTGGGATAGATGTCTTTGTGTATTTATTTTACTCACCATTTCTCAATCCTGACTCCATTATGAAAAAGCTCAAGGTTCATTGAGTCCGGCATCTACCTCCACATATAAGTCATTGTCTTATAACACAAAGGTCATTTGCAACAGACCCTCCCAAACAGTTGCCATGCTACGTGGTGTGCCACAAATGGGTATATGGATGTAGTGAGAAATGGATTTCCATCAGCTTGGGCCAGTTATTCTCAGGCACCAACAGCCTAATTTCCCCAGGGTGTACTGTGATGTGGTAAAGATTCAGAATCACTGCTTTGTGGGTAACTGTTGAATAAATGAACAGATTATTGCTGTTTACTAAAATTTAATCTTAGGTGAGTTGCTTAACTTCTCGAAGAGGTTCTTTGCAGGATTGTGTCAAGGTTGAGCTGATGTTATTCATGAGAACACTTAGCTGTATTTCATTACTGTAGTGGCAAAGATCGTGCAAGGACCTGTGGCAATGATTGTGGATGACACCAAAGTTAGAAATTCTGTCCTTAAAGAGATGTCAGTCTAGTTGGGGAGACAAATACACAGACAGAAAATAACTACCAAGGTAGTCTGTGATAAGTGTCAAATGCGTGTTCCAGAAACAAAGTGCTAGAAGGGTCAGGAGTCAAGTGGAAGGAGGACTGTTCCAGAAGGTAAATAGTGGTTCTTCAAAGATAGCTGGGAGAACTTTGGGTAACAACGAACTGACTGACATTCATTATCCAGAGGAATTATTTCATTACAAGAAGGAAACCAAGATACAAACCATCTTGTATTTTCTAGGCTAGAATCATTGGCAAGTAGCAAATTTCAAATGTAATTTACTTGAAGATTTTGACACATAATTTGAAAATATTTTAAATGGCACATCACATTTCTCCTCACTCCCTTTTAGTTACACAATTGAAAAATAAGAAAGGCATCTAAATATTTGATTTCCTTTGTCTTTGCTTATGTTGGATGGGTCTACACTGTTCGTGTTGTCTGTGTTTTACTGTGGTCTTTCTTCTATTTCTACTTGCTCCTCCTCCCCCCCTCCCCTGTTGATGATTAGAGCACCTTATAGAAAGAAGAGAGATGACTAGAAATCAGGATTCTCAGTGCAGGGGCAGTCGGTCCCTCTGTGATCTCAGCCTGCTGCAGTTTTTGATCAGCCAAAACAAAGAAAATGATGAAAAGGGAAAAGTGAGAAGGATGAGAGCTGTCTGCAAAACCATCTCCAGCTTCTGACTCCATGACCTCCAGCCATGGGTTCTTTTCTCTGGCTACTTAGTCAGGATTTAAAACTACAAAAAGTGAGCTAAAGAACTGGAAAGTAGTACCTGCCTTTTAAAAATTTCCTAAATTGGTCTCATCAGCAGAAGCTTTAATGTAATGCTGGGAATACATTTCCTTTTAAGAAACATTTGCTCTACTGGCTGCTTTGACTTGTGGTTTATCTTAAAATGAGTCAACCTCACAGATATCTTAAAAAACACTTCAGTGTTACAGAATTAGCTCTCAACCCCAACCTGAGTACACAACATTAGCTTCCTGTAAATTACTATATAAGCTCAAATCCATTTAGGACATGGAGCACTTGATTCTTTCCAGGCACAATCAATGGAATGCCATCTTTCCTCCATGGGGGAGGTATGATCAAGATTTCATTCTCCCTACATGATGCATTAGTACATATTACTGTACTAATACAGGTACTACACTAATCAAAATTATATTTTAATGCTACGGACTTTTTTGTACTTACTAAGAAGACCAATATCATTATTAAGCAATTGACTTGGATGGAAAATTTTTACTGTAGTCCCTAACAGTTAGATCAAGGAGAGCTGAGGTTCTGGGAAAGTGGATTAGAGGTTTCCATGAAATTGCTTAAAAGAAAAAAGTTGCCTTAATTTCTCCCTGAAATTTACCTTGGTGATCTGCTATTTATTTTTGGCAGTGTCATGAAGTCAGACTCTAGTGTGTTTTTTTCAGCCCTTGGGTCCCATTGCCTAAGAGTACCAGCCCCTAGATGGGGCAGGAGTTTTTGAGTGACTATGAACTGCACCCAGGGATCTGGTGTGCTTCTTTGGCATTCCCTTTTATATCTCCACCAAAATTGATTCATCCTTTATCTGAGTCCTATTTGTCTTACACTCTGCTAATTAATAATGAGTTAATTAAACAGATAAACCCACTGAGATAATGTGAATCAAATGATAGACCTTACGAAATGACATTAATGATAAGAATTTCAGACAATGTGCAAGTCTATGGGGAAAATATTTTCATTAATAACAGTTTATGTGAATTGATCAGATCATTGTTTTGGCATTTCACAAATGACTCAGTGTAGGCAGCCTCTTCCATGGAAGCTGAAATTTGAAGAAGTTGTGAACATGACTCAGAGCAATTCTACAAGGAGCAGCATGATCATACATAGGCTATTTTCACTAATGTAAAACAGTGAATGTAAATTCACAGATTCTTAAGTATTAATGACAATAATAAATGTGACAATCAATTGTTGTAAGCACAAGTATTTTGGCTTACCCAAAATAGACAGGTTGTGGATTTTTGAGGTCAAATGGAAAAAGAAGAAATCATCTTTGTTGGTTTTCCTTTTATTCGTCAAACAATAGGAGAGTTTACAGCTTTCACTAGTCTGTACTGGATGGGAGCAAAAACATGAAAAAATGCAGAAAAATAAAATTGGGAGTAATTCAACAATTTACTTAAGAATGAGACATTTTTAGTCTACCTCTTTCAATTATTATAAGAACTGTAATTTAATAGCAGTGTATATTGCTTTGTTTTCCTTTCTTATTCAATTTTGGTGGTGTTTCATACAAATACTACAATTAATTATCAAAAGTTTCCTTTTGGAGGAAGGTATAACTCTACCTAAAAATTGGATTGTGTGTTTATAGTTTGTCTTGGTGAAGGCTGTCTGTAGGCCTGCCATTGTAAACCTCACTCTATACCTCGGTAATCTCACTTTGTTCACCTTTGTCTTTGCCTTGGAGCATGTCCAAAAGCTAGATCTTGCCACATCAGAGCAGAACACAAGTGGCTCGGATTATAGGGGATGTGAACTGAGACCAACATGTGTACCTTTCTGCCTCTGATTATCACATTCTGAAACAAAGATGTACAATTCATGCTTATTTATTTTATATGCATGGACTCATACGTATATACTGATATACACCCTCATTTGTAAGGATGATTTGTAGTAACAGAAAATGTCACATTAGCTTCCGTCATTATTGAGAATTTCTTAGGTTACCTCTACAAATACATTGTACATTAATGCAACCAATAAACAAGGAATATAAAGAGCACACACACACATAATCTTCAATTAATAATAATTTACTTATCAGAATTTAACCAAAACTATTTAAATTCACACTAAATTCACTTTAAGGGATAGTGAATTCCTCATGGACACAAAAAATCTGGGCATTCCTCAGAATTCTCATTGCAATCATATTTTTAGTCAACTGATTTGTTATATATCTACCTCTGAACCAGTATCTGTAGCCAGGAGTGTGGGCTTTGCTGATTGGGTTAGTTTAATGCACAGGCTAAATCCTGTGGGTAAAGACAGATTTTTAGAAACAATGTTTCCTTAAATGGAAACTAACAATTGTTGAAAAGAAGGAATGGATGCTGTGGAGACAACCAATGGATTAGAGGTGTAACAAGTCTGATGCAGGATTATATTGGAGTACGGTGAAATTATGTGGTTCTTTGAGGCCAACCCATGTACAACAGCCTACGTGTTCACAGGAGCAACTGTACACTGGAGGGAGCATTGGTGGGTAGAAGGCCAGTAGGCCAACAGAGAACAATGGCCCAAGGTAAGGGTGGCATTGCCAGGCATGCGGATATTGTGGTAACCTTCCAAACAGAGCTGAGCTGAGTGCTCTTGATAACACGGAGTGGAGCAAGAGCAAGCTGGCCTCAGCTATTTTGGCACAGGAACAAACGAGTTGAAGGACTTCAACAGTCACATCTTGGCACTTCCAAACTGGTCCCACCCAATACCATACCAGCAAGAACAGAGATGCTTTAAAAAGATGACGGACACACACACCCCCCACCAGCTTCTGCACCCATTGGAATGAATTGTTCAGATGTCATTATTTTTCGCACCGTTATCTTTTACACAGGGAGGGAGACTTGAAAAAGAAGGACTTCGAAGTGTAGACCAGAAGACCTATGTGGTCTTTAACAGTTCGCATTCAGTCCCTTCATCTCACCCACATTTTGGCAGTGACTCAAAAGAGTTGTGTTTTTGCTTCCAGACTCCTTCACCTTTAAATCAGCATTTGTAATTGGCATTAGAGTTCTCTTCCTGAATACAGATCCGAGATCTCTATTAATATTCCCCACTTGAAAGTCTTGGTGGTTGCCTTTGTGCTCCTAAAATACAATCCAAGTTGCTGATATGGCTATCCTGGACCATCACAGCCCCATTGCACTATTCCTTTTTAGTCTCTTCTCCAGCTATAAATTCTCTCCGTCCCATCTTCTTGCCTATTCTTTCTTTGCTCAGACGAAATGCGAGTGTTACCACTCCCCAAAATTACCTGTACTTTTTCTGTGTCTTTGCTCCTGCAATTTTGCTTGTCAAGAATGCCCACCCATTTTTCGTAACCATGAAATACTAGTCATCATTCAAAACCCCACTTTAAAGTCACCTCTTCTGTGAAGTCCTCTTATATCCTTCAAAAAGAAAGTAATTATTTCCTACAATAAGCACCCATAATATTTAGTTAATTGTTTTGTACTTTTTAATTTTATATTTTATGGCTGAAAAAATCCCATTGTATCTATAACCACAATTTTTTTTTACCCATTCATCCATTGATAAACCCTTAGGTTGCTTCTGTGTCTTAGATATTATAACTAATGCTGCAAAGAACATGGGGGTGCAGATACCTACCTGTCCAAGTTAGTGGGTTTTTTCCCCTTTCATTTTCTTCAGATAGTTACCTCAGAGTGGGATTGCAAGATCATATAATTGTTTTATTTTTAATTTTTTGAAGAATCTCTCTACTGTTTTTCGTAGTGGCTGTACCAATTTACCACAACAGTGCACAAAGCTTCTCTTTTTCCAACATCCTTGCCAACACTTGTTCTTTCTTTCTTTTTTTTTTTTTTTTGATAATTGCCTTCCTAACAGGTATGAGGTAATATCTTATTGTAGTTTTGATTTGCATTTCCCTGAAGATTAGTGATGACTGAACATGTACCTGAATGCCATCTGTGTCTTCTTTGGAAATATGTCTATTCAGATCCTCTGCCCATTTTTAGTTAGATTGTTCTTAGCAATTGAGTGTGTGAGGTTTTAATTTATTTTGGGTAATAGCCCCTTATCAGATATATGATTTGAAAATATTTTCTCCCATTTTGTAGGTTGGCTTTTCATTTTGTGGATGGCTTCTTTTCCTGGGCAGAAGATTTTTAGCATGATATAGTCCCACTTAATTATTTTTGCTTTTGTTGCTTTTGTTTTTGGTGTCAGATTCCAAATATCGTTGCTAAGACCTCTGTTAGGGAACTTACTGCCTATTTTCCTCCAGGGCGTTTATAGGTCCAGGTCTTATATTCATGTCTTTAATCCATTTTCAGTGAATTTTTGTGTATGGCCTAAAATAATGGTTGAGTTTTATTCTTTTGCATGTGGCTGTCCAATTCAACACCATTTATTGGATAGACTGTCTTTTACCTATTGTACAAACTTGGGTCTTTTATTACAAATTAATTGACCATGTATATGTGGGTTTATTTCTGGGATATCTATTCTATTCCACTGATCTATGTATCTATTTTTATGCCAGTGTCATAGGTTTTAATTACTGTAGTTTTGTAATATAGTTTAAAATCAGGGAGCATGATTCTTCTAGCTTTGTCCTTTCTCAAGATTGCTTTGATTGTTTGGGCTCTTTTGTGGTTCATACAAATTTCAGGATTATTTGTTCTATTTCTTAGAAAAATGCCATTGGAATTTTGGTAGGGATTGCACTGAATCTGTAGATTGTTTTGAGCAGTATGGACATTTTAACAATATTGATTCTTCCAATCCATGAGCATGGAATATCTTTCCATTTATTTGTGTCATCTTAAATTTCCTTCATTAGTGTCTTGCAGTTTTCAGAGTACAGGTGTTTCACCTCCTGGTTAAAGTTATTCCTAGGTACTTTATAGCTTTCTGCTGCAATTATAAAGGAGATTATTTTATTTCCCAGCTTCTTAACACATAAAAAAGAAAAAGGCAAATTATTTATATTAAAACCATTCTATTCCACAATGATTATAAGCAGTTTGAATCATCAGAACATATGGATACTAAAAAGAAAGGCTTCCCAGATGTTGAAATTTCTTCTTGGGTGGCACCCACACCGCTGGTTACAGCCTGGGGCACAGTGTGGTTAAGCCAAGGCACCTGAATTTTGATGCATGTTGTAGATGCTTTATAGCTTGTCTCTTGCTGCTGTGGCCTGGAATCCTTTTTTTTTTTTTTTTTAAGGTTGTATCCCAATAATCTTCTGTCTTGCTACCAGACTATCTATATGTAATGAGAAGAGAGAGGAGAAATTACTTACATATTTTTCTTTTTCTAATGCATTATTTTCTGGTTAAAAAAGCAACATACACTCATAGGGATATAGAAAATAAAGACAAAAACAAATAAGGAGGGAAAAAAAAACCTCCTTTAGTTCCATCACCCAAAGTCAAACTTTGATTTATTTTCAATTCTTTATCTCCTATCCCCTCTCTAGCTACTGACCTATTTCTCTGCTTCCTTTTACAGAAATCGTCCTCAAAATTGTTGTCTTTTCTATCTGTGAATCCTCTTTTCCCCTTCTTTCCTGAGCCCAATGCAATCATGTTTAGACTGCACCCTAAACTATTGTCTCTCAGGTCACAAATGAACTCCTTGGTTCTAAATCCAGCGGCCAGTCCTCGGGCAGGTTTTGACACATTTGTTAATTTTTTTCTTCTTGAAACTGTTTTCATTTGTTCCCAGGACATTACTCTGTCTCCTCCCATCCTTCTGGCTGTTTCTTCACAGTTCCTTTAGTCTGTATTTGTTTCTTTATCTTTCCCACCTCTACACATCAGGGCAACTCAGGGTTCACTGTCACTCCTTGTGTGACCTCATCTAGCTTCACAGCCTGAAATATCAAATTCATATCTTTAACCAGGACTGCTTCTCTGAACACTGTAATCGCGTTTTCCAGTTGGCTATCTTGATAGGCATGTTAACTTGAACTACACCCAACTTTTCATTAGCCCACCATCATACTCTTTCCATAAGAATTTCTCATTTTGGCAAATGGTAATCCATTCTTCCACATCATCCAGATGAAAAATCCTGGAGTCAGCCTTAAGTTCTCATAACATTCCTTGTTCATAACTTTTCAATGCGTTCCCCACTCGTATCTTTAGCTTTGCATGATCTGGCACTTGGCTAAGTCTGCAGTCTCATTTCAATTCATTCTTCCTTTACTTATTATACTCTAATTATAATGGCCTCCCTTTTGTTCCTTGTATATATAATACGTTCTTGTCTCAGGGCATTTGCTCCTGTGGTTCCCTTTGCCTAGAGCTTCTTTTGCCCAGACAGCTTCCCAACTCATTTGCTCTCTTACTTCTTTTATATTTCTGTTCAGAGGAATCTTTTATTAGTGACATCTTTTCCAACCATTTTATGTAAATTAGAAGATATTTTCTTCTGGCTTATTTAGGTTCTCTCAGCTGTCATAGGAATTTTAGAATCAGCTTGTCATTTTTTACCAAAAAAATCCTGCTGGGATTTTGATTGGGATTGCATTGAAATTAGAGATCGATTTGGGGATAAGTGACACCTTAAAAACATTGGCTTTTCTGACACATGACAAAAGCATATCTCCATTTATTTAGGTCGTCTTCAATTTCTCACCAATGTCTTGTAGTTTTTATTATACAGGTCTTGCACATCTTTTGTCAGATTTACCACTAAGTATTTCATATTTTTGATATGATTTTAAATGGTAGTGTTTGGTTGCATGAGCCTATCATTTGATGCTGAAAAGGCATTTGAGAAAATCCAACATCTATCCTTTATAAAAGGTCTCAGCATGCAGGGATAGAAAGGCAATCTTAACCTAATGAATGGCATCTATGAAAACCCTGAGTGTGCCTAATGGCTGAAGACTGAATGATTTCTCCCTGAAATCAGAAACAAGATTATTCAACATTTTAGGAGAGGTTCTAGCCAATACAAGGAGAAAAGAAAAAAAAAAGAAAAAAAGAAATGCATCCAGATTGGAAAGGGAAAAGTAAAACTGTCTCTACTCATAGATAATATGAGATATGTATGTATATGTAGAAAATGGAATCCAATGGAATATATAAAAAAATTACCAAAAACTAATGAGATTATTAGCAAGATTCCAAGATAAAATATCATAATACAAAAAATAATATATTTTTAAAGATTTTATTCATTTATTTGACAGAGAGAGACAGTCAGCGAGAGGGAACACAAGCAGGGGGACTGGGAGAGAAAGAAGCAGGCTCTCAGTGGAGGAGCCTGATGTGGGGCTCGATCCCAGAATGCTGGGATCACGCCCTGAGCCGAAGGTAGATGCTTAATGACTGTACCACCCAGGTGCCCCCAAAATAATATTTTTAACAAAAGATGTGCAAGATCTGTACGTTAAAAACTATAAAACATTGGTGAGAAATTATTAGATCCAATGCAATCCCAATCAATAAACACTGGGCAATTAAAATTTTAAAAATAATACTTTTTAATGTCTCATCAAAAATATGAAATAGTAATAAATTATTACATGCTGGGATTAATCACACTTGGTGATTATATACTATCTTTTAATGTATTTTCAGAACTATATCGCTCACATTTTGTTTAGAATATTTGCATCCATTTTATGAGGGATATTTGCCTAGTCTTCTTTTCTCCTATTCCTAAAACATTTTTGACTGATTTTGGGTAAAACTGGTATCATAGAATAAACTAAGAATTCTTCCCTCCTCTTTAATTTTCTGGAAAAATTTGTGTAAAATTGGTATTATTTCTTCCTTAAAGTTTTGGTAGAATTCACCAGTGAAACCGTTTTGATCCTGAGTTTTTTTTGTGGGATGGTTTTTAAATACAAACTGAATTTATTCAATGGAAGTACATCTACTCAGGTTATCTATTTCTTCTTGAGTGAGGTTTGGTGGTTTTTATCTTTCAAAAATTTGTCCATTTCATCTAAATTGTTAAATTAGTTAATATAAAGTTATTCATAGTAGTCCCTTACTGTGTTTTAATATCTATGAAATCTATACTGATGATATTTCTTCCAATGCTGCTAGTAATCTTTTTTTTTTCTTCTTTCTGTTTTACCTTCTGATTCATCTGGATAAAGTGTCACTTTCATTAATCATCTCAAAAAACAAGCTTTGGGTTCCATTGACTTTCTATACAGTTTTTCTGATTTTTATTGCATTGATTTTTTTTAAGTCTTTACTATCCTTTTTTCCTGCTTACCTTAATTTGTTTTTCTTTTTCAAATTAAGGCAGAAATGGAAGTCATTGATTTGAAAGTTTTCCTCTCCCAAATACAAGTAGGGGATACTAAAAATTTCCCTGCCAGTACTGCTATAGCAATATTCCACAGATTTTGAAATATTATGCTTTCATTTTCACTCAGTTTAAAATATTTTCTCTTTTCCCTTTTGAATTCTTTTCTTTGAAACAAGTATGTAGAAATGTTATTTAGTTTCCAAATATTTGGAGATTTTTCAGAGATCTTTTTGTTAGTGATTTCTAATATCATTCCATAATACTTAGGGAACATACTTTGACTTTTTACTATTTTCAACATATTAGAATATTTTCAACATATTAGAACTTATTATTATCCAGAATATCATTTATCTTATAAATATTACATACACACTTGAAATAAATGCATATTCTGCTGGTGTTGGGTGAAGAATACTATAATTATCAATTAGATCAAATTATTGATAGTGTTAAGTCTTCTATAGGCCTTATAGGTTTTCTATCTACTTGTTTTATCCAATTTGAACAAGGGGTATAGAAATCTCTGGCATGGGGTGCCTGGGTGGTGCAGTCGTTAAGCGTCTGCCTTTGGCTCAGGGCGTGATCCTGGCGTTATGGGATCGAGCCCCACATCAGGCTCCTCCACTATGAGCCTGCTTCTTCCTCTCCCACTCCCCCTGCTTGTGTTCCCTCTCTTGCTGGCTGTCTCTATCTCTTCAAATAAATAAAAATAAAATCTTAAGAAAAAAGAGAAATCTCTGGCATAATTGTGGATATATCTATTCTTCCTTGCCATCCTACCAATTTTTTGCTTTGTGTGTTTTGAAGTGTTATTAGGTGCATAAATGTGTAGAGTTGTTCTACAATCTTGGGGAGTAGATGCCTTTATTATTATGATATGACTTTTATCCATGATAATATTCTTTCCTCTATAATCTATTTTGTCTGATATTAATACAACCACTCCAGATTTCTTTTGATTAGTGTTTCCATGATTTCTTTTTCCATCCTTTTATTTCTTTAATTTCCAACCTATTTGTATCTTCATATTCAGAGTGTGCCTCTTTTATGTGGCATAAAGTTGAGTCTTCCTTTTTCTATTCAATCTGACATTAACCTTGAATTAGCTGGTTTAGATCATTTTAATTTATATAAGTACTGACATGGTTAGGTTCAAGTCTAATATCCTGCTATTTATTTTCTACTGTTCCATTTACTCTTTGCTCACTTTCCTTTATTTTTACTTTCTTATAAACTGAATGTTTTTATGATTTTTATGATTTGTTTCATTCTTTTGTCAGCCTCTTAGCCATATCTCATTCTCATTACTGTAATAGCTGCTTTAGAGTTTATATTATGTATCTTTAATCTCGTGTGTTCTTTTTATTTAAAGATTTTATTTATTTATTCATTTATTTATTTATTTATTTATTTATTTATTTGTCAGAGAGAGAGAGAGCACAAGCAGGGGGAACAGCAGGCAGAGGGAGAAGCAGACCCCCTCAGAGCAAGGAGCCCAATGTGGGACTCAATCCCAGGATCCTGGGGATCAAACCTGAGTTGAAGGCAGATGCTTAAGACTGAGCCACCCAGGCATTCCCACATGCTTTATTTTCAAATATTATTTAACATATCACATATAGTTACAAAAGTGTTATAATAGTATGCACCATTTCTCTCCTCCAGGCCTTTGTGCTATGACTGTCAGGCCTTATACTTTCCCATATGTTTCAAACTTTATACTACTTTGTCATTATTTTTGTGTAAGCAGCCAATTGTTTTTAAAAATTGACATAAAGAAAAGTTTTATGTATTTTGTCCAATTACTTATTATTTCTGTTGTTTTCCATTCTTTTTGGTGAATGTATATTTTCATCTCATATACTTTTCCTTCTTCTTGAACGATTTTAATATTTCTGGGAGTGCAGATTTGCTCTAAAAATTCTTATTTTGCCTTTTCTGTGGAAAGATGTTTTGCTGGGTATAGAATTACAAGTTGAGAGTTACTTTCTTTCATTATTCTAAAGATGTAGCTCCAGTGTTTTCTTGCTTACATCATTTCTGATAAGAATTCTGTCATTCTCATCTTCTTTCTTGGTATGTAAGCTTTTTTACTCCCTGATTTTAAGATTTTCTTTTTATTGCTGATTTCAAGGAATATGATTATGAGCTGACTTGTTATTTACTTCATGTTTTTTGTGCTTGGATCCATTGATTTTCTAGTATCTGCAGTTTTATAGCTGTCATTAAATTTAGTAAATTCCTGACTATTATTTTTTCAAGCCATTTTTTCTGTAGACTACTTTCTCTCTTCTTTATTAGCACTCTAATTACAAATGTTTTATGCCATTTGTAGTTGTCCCCGAGTTCATTAAATTCTTTTTTAAAATCTCTGTATTTCATTTTATATTGCTTAGGCAACTCTTTTGTTGCTTTTGATTAGTTAATTTTTCTCCTGATTATATGTCATATTTTCCTGCTTGTCTTCATGCCTGGTAACTTTTCATTGGATGCCAGGCATTGTGAATTTTACTTTTTTGAACAGTGAAAATTTTGGACCTCTTCTAAATATTCTTGTGCTTATTTCTCAGTCATTGTTACTTGGAAATAGTTTGATTCTTTCAGGCCCTGAAGTTTAGGTGGGTCCAGTGAAGTGCTTAGACTAGAACCAATTAATTTCCATTCCTGACACAAGAATGTTATGTGTACTTTACCCAGTGCCCCAGAAATTAAGAGTTTTTGTAATCTGGTTGGTAGGTACAGACATTACTCTCTGTGCTATGTGATAGCTGCTGGGTGCTGTTTCCTCTAAATTTTCTCAGGTGGTTCTTTCTCTAGTCTCAGGTAGTTTGATCACATACACTGATCACATGCACTGATCAGTCATCAAGGAGGACCACTGATCATTAGTTAACAGGAATCTCTGGATTTTTCTGTCTGCAACATCTTTCTTCACCTATACGCTGTCCTGATAACTCTAAGTTGATCTTTCTGGACTTTGGCTCTGTCTCAAATCGGGAAGTCCACTGGATTCCATCTGGGTTATATCTCCCTGTGCTATTGTCTGAAAACTCTCAAGGAAGTAAGCTATGGACAACCATGTGGCTCATGTTGTTTATTTCCCATCTCTCAGGGATCACTGCCCTTTGTTGCCTGATGTTTTGTGCTTTAAAAAGTGTTTGTATATCTTGTCCAGTTGTTTGGTTGTTTCAGTTGGGACTACATATCTAGCTCCTGTTACTACATCTTGGTTAGGAATATGAGGTTTTCTTTGTTTGTTTTTGTTTTTTTTTTGCTTTTTTAAGATTTTATTTATTTATTTATTTATTTATTTGACAGAGAGACAGCCAGCTAGAGGGGGAACACAAGGGGGAGTGGGAGAGGAAGAAGCAGGTTCCCAGTGGAGGAGCCCAATGCAGTGCTAGATCCCAGGACTCCAGGATCACACCCTGAGCCACCCAGGCACCCCTGGAACATGAGTTTTTGTTTGTTGTTAAATAGAACATTTGATTAGATTTATTTCATTAGGGTCAGAAAATATGGCCATATGAGTTCTGATTTTATTTTTACTGAGACTTTCTTCTTGCCTACCAAGTATATGGCAAATTTGTGGATGAATTTTCATAGTTATTTGCAAAGAAAGCATATTATTAATTTGCAAGGTATTAACTTCCTTGTATAAAGATAGAGAGCTTGGCTATCTTATGAAAATAAAATTAGGAAAAACACATACTCATAAAAACCAAACAGAACAAAAATAAAATGAGAAGTAAAATTTATTTTCTATTTTAAGTATGACCATGTTCTTTCCCACAGTTAAGTATTATTCCTTTTTTTGTATAACTTTTATACATTTACTAGAAAGTGTTTGTATGTCTTTTTCTCTTGCTTTATTATATTTGTTTACCTAGTTTTTTAAAAGTATAATAACACAAATAGCTCTCCTTTGTGATTAAATGTGGATATCCAGCTAATTCTATATTCAATATTAATAATTTATTAAATTCTCCTGGTAATTTATTATCAAACTTATTTTATCTCATTTTTTTCATGATGCTGAAATAGATCTGGGATCTCAGGTTGTGTTTTAAAATTAGATGCAATAATAATATTTTGGAAATAGGCCCTAAGGACATAGGTTTTGGTTTTATCTGGCTTTTATAAGCTCTGTGTCTATGTACAAGTCACTTAGTCTTTTTGAGTCTTAGTTTTTCCATCTGTCATTAAATAATATTGAGTTAGGTAATATCTAATATTAATTCCAACAATGAAATTTGATGTACATAGTTATGTCTCTTCTTTAGGCCATTATGAATACACAGGAGAGTTTTATTGAAAGGCTAGCCTATCATTGGCAGGTAATAGAGGACATTTGTCTGGCCCTCCTATTCACCAAGGTCCTAAGTTTAGATATTTGATGTTATTTCCAAGTGATGTTAAACGCACTACTGCAGAGAGATTCTAACAGAAATGAAAGAAAATGCTAATCATAGAGCTTGATGCTTCTGTCCCCTTACTAGACCGCACTCTTTGTAAGTTATAATATATTTTTAATACATTTTATGACCATCCTGTGAAAAACACATTTATATTTCATTACATTTTTATGTTAAAATATTGACTTGTTAAATGCAACATTTAAATTATACTATAACTTTTGTTGTGCTTGTTTGGAGATTAGTTAATTTTTAATAAATTGAGAGCATAAAAATCTCAGTAGCCTGATCCTCTCTTGACTGGAGAGCTGTGTTTGGAGAATGTGTGTCGTAAGTATTAAAGCTAGTATCTAATACCTCAATTAAAGAGCTTAGACTGGCCCTCAGAATCCTACTAGCCAAGGCCATATTTTGAATTTGTCTTCCTTCTACTTACATGCACATGTACATATGGCAGACCTGAGATAATGAGATTCTTTTCAACTCAAGACACATGTACAAACACCTCCATATACTTTGCCTTCCTTAGTGGCGTTTACACGGGAGTTGTGTTTTGATTTGCTTTTGTGTAGCAAATACTATGTTATCTGGGCCAAAAACATTTCAACGCCAGAATTAGAGACTGTAAGCACAGCTGATTTCAAAGTGTATTTTGGGCAGCTGCAGCGTTCTGATGAGTATCCACCAGGCATTTCATCTCTTCATTGCCCAACTGAGTCACTTTCTATCTTAAGTCTGACTTTATATATAAAAAGTATCATCCCTTTCCTACTGATGACATAAATATAAAACAAAACAAAACAAAGTAGGAGATGTGTCTTGTGAGAAAGATTTACATTTAAGAAATGCATAAATAACTTTGATATTAAGCCATTACGCATTCATGTATCATTGGGCCAGAAGTTCTTCTTTTTAAATTTCATCAAAAATTGCCATTTATTTCTGAAGAAATATGTATGGTTAGGTATTTCTCTGTTGTAACAAAAATAAGAGGTCTGGGATAAAGGCATGGTTGGATTAAGACATAATAAGGGAAATTAATACTTGATTGGAATTTGCACTAGGGAAAAATTAAATCTGAGATGAAAAGCAATAACTTTGGCTGTATTTAGGGCTGTCCATGAAGATTCTAAAAGTTCTTTCAGATGTTATGTAGGTTATCCTATTTGTTAGGCTATATATTCATTAGTTTGAAAAAATTGGCTTATTTTATACTTTTGACAATCCTATATTAGTATTAGTAATCCCATTTCACAAAAAATAGGGCTTACAGAACAACTCATATAGCTGGAAAGGGGAAAGGCCTGGACTTAACTAGGTCTTGCAAAGAGCCTGGGTTTTCCACTTGAAGACACCAAGCCCTCTGAGTTAGTTGTCTTGGTCTAAGATCCAGTCATTCTTCCCAACCGTACGTAGAAGTTAGTGATTACAGCTCATTTAGTCATAGCCATTTGCTTATTCTCGAAAGACCAATGCTCTTCTGTGGATTCAGTGTTACCTGTCCACTCAAAGGGCCACATGTCACCGTCCGATGGTGCTGGTCCTTTGTGTGAAGAGGCACACGGTAAATCACGCTGTCTTCCTCCTCCCATGCCCAACTCAGACTTACCCTTTTAGTTCAAGGAGCTAATTTGGCACAGGATGAAATGCTACCAGGTCATGTCACCCAGATGACTGCTGTTTTCTCTTCCCCCATGCCACACCATCCCAGATCTGCTGATGGCAACACCTGAACTTTGACTTCCTTAAGTGTTTTGAGGAACTAGTATGCTGTAGAACAACAATGGGTCTTGTGGTCAAAGAATTGTGGAAACAGTTGGTCAAATAAAGTTTAACCGGGTGGAGTCAGAGTCTTTAATGTGCTAATTTGCTTTATTAGTTTCCAAGGAAGAAAGATAGTAGGCAAGATGCCCCAGATGGATTTGACCACTTCTAGCTGTTTCTTTTTATAGAACCTTTAAGGAGAATAGGGTTCTATGTAAGACACTGAACCTTAAACTCACAAGGTTAAACTCACAAGTAGTGAGAATCCCTTACGTCCTTGAGAGGTGAGTAGGGGACATGTTTGAGGAATGTTCCACTTTTGTAATATTTGAGTGGATATCACATCAGTAGTGTCTGTTCATAAGGCTGCTCTTATGTTTGATATCTGTTTCAGGGGCAACCTCATAGAGAAGAAGGAAACATCCATGAGGACTACATTAGTACTCCTGGCTGAAAGTGGGACTAGAAATCTAAGAGCAAGAACCTGAACCCAAGAAAAGTGGCTGAGCCCATGACCAGAATCAAAGCACAGGTGTACGTGTCTGTAATCATTGATTACCGCAGGCCAGTGCTTCTTGTCTTCTGGAAAGGCTTCATGGAAAAGATGAATCCTGAGCTCAATTTTATAGGAGAGGAGTCTTTGGCAGCAGTGTGCTAAGAAGTCCTGCAGGCAAGGCAGGGAGCGTGATGGTGGAAACGGTGAGTCACATCCTGAAGACAGTAAACAATTGATTTCTGCTTCCTCTATGTCCAGACACGTCTAATCGAGTTTGGTCACCTTTAAAGGAGAAGTGAAGAAGGGATGGGGAAAAGGAAGATACCGAGTATCTCCTAAGTCTTTCCCTTGTACTCATGTGGTACTACAGATCCATACAGATTTACACCTAATAGACAAATACATTCATGCTTTAAAAAATATTGCTCGTTGAAAAATCACATTGAATTAGTGAGTATTTTTTAATGAAACATTGGGCTCCTGGAAGTTAAAAAGAATGAAAAATGATGCCCAGAAGCAGTAGCCCAATTCACAGAGCCTTAGACGCAGCCTGATGGAAAATGCTCTTCATTCATCTCTGTGCAGGTTTTCTGGTCCCTAAAGAGCCAGGTGAAGGGACAAAGAATCAGGTGCTCTCCCCATGTCACCGTTTCTACCGCCCACTGTCCCATCCTTCCTGCTCACTCCCTCTCCCTTTAGATTCCTTCTCCTCAGGCTGTGGATGCTAGTCTGCCACAAAACTGATGCAAATTTTCTACAGCATTGAGACTGGCCTTTTAAAAATGTAAATTGGATATCATCTCCCTTGCTCAAAACTCTTTGGTGGCTTCCTACTGCTTATAGAATATGGATGGGTTAATTCTCACCGCAAACACACGGTCCCCAGCCTCTCTCTCTGGAGGTTGCTTCTATGCTGACTTTATTTTCCACCTTGAGCCTTCATGCTTAATTGTTCTCGAGCTCCTACCTTCCTCTTACGCCACCACAGTTTGCAAACTGTAGTCAACAGGCAGGTTTTAGCTTTCGTCCTGCTTTTTAAGACGTTAGAGCTAGGCGAAGAATATTCTCTTAAATAGGTTACAAAAATAGGTGGCAGAGATCCAAAGGGTCTGCAAAGCCCAAAATGTTTACTATCTTGCCCTTTACAGAAAAAGTTTGCCAACTCCTGATTTAAATCGTTTTTCCCCACTAGCCCATTCTAGTTACGTTCTTTAGATCATGGACCCCGATTAACAGTGATCTTGTTGTTAGTATCTTTACTTACTGATTGTCTGCTTCTTCTCCTGCCTCCATGAGGACAGGGGCCATGTTATAGAATCTTGGAGAGGAGAACCCAGTGCTTCATACATGTCTTGAGTATTGAATACTTATTTCTGGCTCCCTTCCCAGTTCAGCTTCGCAGGTGACAGGTTATGGCCGGTGCTCCCTGCTCAATCACCCTAGTGCCATCCCTGTGCTTACCTTCCCCTGCATGGGCCCATGCAGTTTCTACACCAGGAAACCAGCCCTGCTGTGGGGATAAGCTTTCATCCATTCCCTTCTGGCGCTCGTGTGTTCAGTGGGTGATCTGACCCTGTGTTCCTAGGGTGGTGCATAATGGATGCCTACTGTGAGTTGTACCTACTGCCAGGAGCTGTCTTTGAAGCAGTGTGGTCCCAGCTTTCACTGGTGGGGTGGAGCCCATTCTCATGTGTATCCAGGTCCTGATGATCTGCCTGGTTGATTTCTTTGTCGCAAAAACCCAATAAAGAGGAACATTTCTGAAATTTTAGAAATTGGGTTACTGTTGATAATTGTCTCTCTATCACCATGGAAGGTCCATGTTAATAATTCTTTGCAATGCTATTCAAAGATGACATCTGTTTAAGCATACATTATAAAAGTCAGATTTGTTCAACAGAGACTTTATTAATTTGTTATTTTCCCTGAGCAAATGTGACTGCACATTTGTTTAAATATTTACAAATGTATGTGAACGTGCAGCAGAAGAAGGTAAAATTAAAGCCAAATAGGACACATGTTTTTAAAGAAAGATAGGGTTTCATTTACTTTGTTGTCGTATGAGTAATAATGCTGTACAGAAAATGTGATATGTTCAAACTGTGCTTCTCATATTCACTGATTGAAAAGGGACCGTTCCGTTTTTTGCAGTGCAAAACCAAGTCATTCTTATTAAAAGGTCACAGGAAACTGAGGAGAAATGTCAGTCTCACAGACTGACCTATTCAGAATATAATCAAGCTTGCTTTAAAAAGACAACATCTACATTATGAAGGGGAGAGATCTGATTGTATTCTCTGTGCTTTGGTAATACAGTTAGTGCCGATAAGACCTTGAGACAATCTTGCCCTTCAGAAAATGAGGGTTTGTGGTGGGTGTGGGTGGGTTGGAGGGGACGCCGTGATGTAATGTGGCGAAGATCATCTCTCCAGCCACTGTTTCCTTTTGAATTATTGAACTTACCATTTCTTTATGAGATGCACTGTTGTTATTTTTTGTTTTTGTTTTTTTTTGTTTTGTTTTGTTTTTTACTTCAAAGATAGCTCTGCTCCATGTTAATTTTCCCTTCAATTAATTAATTTCATAACAAGTGAATGAAAGTGGCCCCGCGGATCCAACAGCACGTGGGAGGCTCTGCGGCTCCAGGGGTCTGTTTGCCCAGAGCCTGAGTGCCGTTTGGAGGTACCATTTCTGCAGTCCGTCCTCTGATATTCTCCCGTTCCATTTCAAGAGACCAGCTGTAGAGGCAAGATGGCAATTCCGTTTTCATGCCAGTGCATCACTGGCCTCTGTCCAGATTTCTAGTATTTAGGGCTCGGTTTTGCTTGCTGCTTCATTCCTTGTGTGCACAGAGCTCCCATTGACTTCATTATGATAAACGGAATGATGATAAACTTCAATGGTAAACAGAAGGGTTCTTCACTTCAATGGGAATTGTGCATGGATGAAGAGATGTGGTGCAGTAAAATCAGCCCATTTCCTATCAAATCAATAAGTGTAAGGGTATCTGCTGTGCCAAGTCCGTGTCATGTGACATATGTCTAAGGGAATGTGGACACTAGAGATTCCACTTGTGTGGTTTCACCGAATTACCATCTGATGGTACTTACCTGGTCTCTTACATTTCCTGGTTGGAAACTTGGACTTGGTTATATCCTCACCTAATGAAGTTGGACATTTCAGCAGGTGCATATGTACAAATGTTCTTTAAGAAGCTAAGGTTTTTGGTGTTTTTTTTTTTTTTTATGTGGAGATGGAATACAAATAAGGCCCACCGAAGCAAGTAATTTCTGGAATTTTTAATAGTTGTCATTTCTTCATTGGTTCAAATGGGCTTAGCCAACAATTTGATATGTATTTCCTCCTAAGCTGGCAATGTAGCCAACTAATATCTTGTGGAGGTGCTGGCAGATTAAATATTAAGTTCTGAAACTTATTTAGGCATGCATAATTGGTTAAGTCAAAATTATAGCATGCATTTTTAATTGCTGTTGATTGTAAAACAGTATTTTGTTAAAATAACAGCATTATCTTGGCTAAAGTTACTATTTTATTGTATTTTTCAAAAGATAAAACCCAAACTGAAGTTTGATACAAAGAAGTACAGGAACTTAGGTGCAGTAAAAGACCCATTTCACCAGCGGTTAAATCTGGTTAATACTGGTGAGTTTCAATTTGTTTTCCCACAGGATTGAATAAAATTGGCTTGCCATACATTTTTTTTTTTTTTGGCTTAGATGAAGTATACTTTTTGGTTAGCATGTCTAGGTAATGCACTGTTCATTTAGGTTTTTTTGTTGTCCTTAAAGGCTTTTTATTTGTAATTTACTTGACTCTTCTTGAACAAAAGAAACCTGAGAACTTTCTATGTACAACCATGAAGGGGAAGACCCTTTTTGCTTTAAGTTTCTTAACTTTCTGCTTACTCTCTCTCCCCTTGACCTTTTTGATACTTCTTTCCCTTAGTAACTGTTTCTTAGAGCCTAGCTTCTATTTCTTCTCCCCCTTACCCCAGTATTTGTTTCATTGTTATCTTCTTCTTTCTGGTAACTTGATTAATCTAAATGTCACTGGAATATTCACTAACAGCCTAGAATTTTCTAGATGCTTTGCAGCTTGGCCTCTGGCACAGGTTATATTTTTAGAAAAAAACTATTTTTACTTTTCTGGTATTTAGCTTCTGAAAACACATCTGAATAGGTTTTAACAAAGCATTTTTCTCAAGAAATACAAAGTGATTTCTCTACAAAACTGTTGTGTGGCCTAGATTCAAAGGCTTCATTAAAAGCAACGAGACTATAAATAAATAAATGACTCATAAACAGATATTTTCCATTTTGTATTATATACTTTGTACGCTACAATGAAATGGGAGCAGTAAAATATTGCTGAGTAAATAATAAGAAAGATAACCTGGACATTTAAGTTTTTAAAAATATATATTGGTACAGTTTTCTCAAGAGCAAAGACAAACTCCCCCCCCCCATTCACTTGACCTATTTTTCAAGAAAAATTTCTTTTAAGAAACCAATGAGGGAAAAAGAAAACATTGGAAGACATATGGTCTTTTCCTTACAGCTAAAAATAAAATAAACTGAAAAAAAATTGAAAAGGAATTAAAATGGTTTGCTACCTCAAATGATTAACATTATCTTCTTTGGTAAAAGCATATAGCCATTATTTTATTACATTTTAAATAGGAGTATAAAGTAAAAAAAATCAAAACAACACTTTGTGTGTGTGAGAGAGATGGGCATAGTCCGAGGCAGTGAGAGAGAGTTTATTTTGTACGAAGCATTACGTTTTGGCAGAACAAATCCATCAAACAAATGACCACCTGGAAAGGTGAGACACAAATCGGGATAATGACTCAGTCCAACTACAACAAAAGAGCTCGCACAAATTAATTTTTAAAAAGTCTCCAAGAAATTTGCAAATGTCAGAACTAGACAATTCATTATATTGTTATTGCTGCTCTGCTTATGATGGTGAAAAAAAATAGAAAACTGAGTGCTCAACATCAACGAAATGATGGAGTCAATGATGGTGTGTCCCCTGGCCGTACTGTCATGTCCCCAGGATTCCAGGAGTTTTAGAGAGCTTGTAATCACTGGGCAGATGCTTCTGCACAGACAGTCAGAGAGAAGCAGAATGCAAATCCTCTGCAGGGGGAGGCTAGTGAAGCAAGTGTTACTGTTTTTGTGTAAGCAAAGCATATGGAAATGCAGAAGAAGACAGGCTTGAATTTGAATGAGAGTTTGAGGAAAAGCTCGCAGCAGGCCAACGCTACCACCTCCTCTAAGGAACTCTGGGATTCTGGGCGGCCCAAGGAGGAGGTGAATGGATGCCACCAGAGAAAACGCAAGGGTGTTGGAAAATGCAGGGAGGAGCTTGGGGAAATGTGAATAGTCTGACACACACACAGAAGCTGCCCAGAGGTGCCCAAGCACTGGCTGTGAGTCAGGCTGGTGTCAAACTGTGAAAGGCCTTGGGTGTTCTACCAAGGATTTCCGACTTTATTGGACAGGTCACAGCGAGCCATCTGGGCTTGTTGAGAAAACCACCAACTAGTGATTGCTGGTAGTAGAAGTGGAGGAAGAGAGCCCTTGTCCTTTTTGGTAGTTTTTAATAAATCCTAAGTCTCTGAGAGTCTTGATTTTTTTTTCCTCAAAATTGTCCTTATTTTGAGCTTCATCTTTTTGAGCATTCTGAATACAAATGTAGATTTGATAGAAAATCACTAACAGAAAGAAAGGTGCTATGTGGATATATACATGGGTGCTTAATTTATTTCAAAATTCCCATTTCTGCTACTTAATAAGTCTTCAGAGTTAAGCGATGACCGTGAGTAGCGGGTTTGAGTGTCAACTTCGAGCTTTCCCAAGTCACTTCACCCACTCAAGCCTCAGTTTTGTCATTGATAACAATCATACTTATTATTATTACTATTATTATTATTATTTAAAGATTTTATTTATTTGAGAGAGAACATGAGTGGGTGGGAAGGGGGAGGAGGGGCAAAGAGAAAAGGAGAAGCAGACTGTCCCCTGAGCAGGAGCCTGACCTGGGGCTGGATCCCAGGACCCCTGGATCAGGACCTGAGCAAAAGACAGTCAGTCGCTTATACACTGAGCCCGCCAAGCACCCCAACCAATCATGGTTATTATTTACCAACGATACAAACACTAAATAGTGCTTGTTCTATGCCAGGCACTCTTCCAAGTTTTTGTTCATTCGCTTCTTTTTTGAACAATTTTAATCTGATCACTCCTCATAGAACTCTACCGTGGTCCTAATTATACCTGCATTAATGGTGAAGAAAATGAGGCAAAGAGGGGCTAAGTAACTAGACAGTGTCAGAGCTGGGGTTCTAATTCGGCAGTATGATTCCAGAATCTCTTCTGTTGAACTCTGCTTTATTCTATATCTCAATGAGAATAATGATATAATGGTAATAGTCTTATTGCAACAAAAAAAATAGTGATAGTACAAGAATAGAATGCTAATATTGCCAGAGAACGTTGATTGGTAAGACCATTTTCTATGCTCTGTTACTTTTTTGACAATACTATTTATTCTCCCAGTAACTCTGAGAAGTAACTTCTGTGGTTACCTCTGTTTCCTGTGTCTGGGAGCTGAGGGGCTCATGGTCGCACAGAGATAGGGGTCAAACCAGGGTGAGCTTCACTGCAAAGCCAATGCGCTTAACCAGTGTACTCCTGTACACTGAAGGAATTGGGCCAAGTGATCTCTAGACTTACATCCATCTCCTTCCCATCATGATTCTCTGGGTGGAGAGCCTTGTAGAAAGGAATCAGGAGCAGCTCTGGCCCCAGTTTTTTTGTTTTTTGTTTAAGATTTTATATATTTAGGGGTGTCTGGGTGGCTCAGTTGGTTAAGCATCTGCCTTTGGCTCAGGTCATGGTCCCTGTCATCCTGCGGGGTAGGAATCCCTGCTCAGCAGGGAGTCTTCTTCTCCCTCTCCTTCTGCCTCCTCCTCCCTGCTCATGTTCCATCTTTGTCTCTCACTCTCTCTATAAAATGAAAATTAAAAAAAGATTTTATTGATTTATTAGAGAAGGGGAGAGCATGAGTGGGGGGAGGGGCAGAGGGAGAGGGAGAAGACCCTGAGATCATGACCTGAGCCCAAATCAAGAGTCAGAATCTTAACCGACTGAGCCACCCAGGTGCCTCTGGGCCTAGTTCTAACGACAGTAAGTGAATTTGGTAACTAAAGTGGGACCTTCATAGTAAAACGGGGAATCTGATCATGATCATGAAAAATTCAGCATTACAAAGCAGAATTTCAATATTGCTTCATGATAGTAAATGTGGGAGGAATTGATCTTATAGAAATTCTGGTGTGTTTCCAGTGCCTAGCAAGGTTTCTGGAAGACTAGGTACTCAAGTGTTTAAAGAATGCATACATATTAAGTCCCATCCACTGGACTTTTTCCATACACTCTGCTCAGTTGGTCATTTGTTAGGCTATGAGGTCCGTAACTTCTAGTTTGATTGCACATCCTACTGATATCCAGCTATGTCGACGGACTAATATCTTCTAAGGAAGTGAGGTCCCAGGAGGAAAAGCCTATTTCTCAGCATTTAGCTCCTTCAGGAAGGCCATATGCTGCACCCCTCACCTCCTCACCATAGAATCGGCATCGGCAAAGCCAGATTCTTCAACTGTTCCATCTTCAAGAAATCTACTTAGATAATTGACCTTTAAGAATACAGTTTAAAAAATGGTTTCACAAGCCCTTCAAAAGAAGTCCTAAATGATATACCCTATTTATGAGGCCAACGTCCTATACTCTAAAAGCAGGCATTTTTTTTGCCTCCTCTAAGGTGTAGAGGAGTGAAATAATTCTGAAAAAATCTTCCCCTAAAGTACATAGCTTTGTACTCCATACAGACAATGAAAGTGAGGCAGCAAAGGTAACTCTCTGGAGATGAAGCTGGTTTTGTAGAACTCTTCATGTATGCTTAGGTCTGCAAAGAAAGAAATGTCTTTGCATTTTTTACACAATGTTCCTTTCACTGTTTTAAAGTATTTAGTTACAACGAAAAGGAATATTTAGCATTAATGGAAGTCAGTACAGATTCTGTTTATAAGAGTCTATTAATATACCACTTGTGGGGTTAGGGAATAGAGATGTGTTAAGTGGAAACATAGTAATTAAGTGGCTTCAATGTAACCATACAGTTAAATTGGAATTAAGAAAGATAGCAATAAAGAAATCCATAAAGTCTTTTTTTGTGCATCTGAAAATAACCTGATACATAGAGCATAACATATCTGTCATTAATAGATGCATTTATACTCTACCATTTGAACCTCTAATGGCAGCTCATGATAGCAATGATCCCGGGAATCTATTCTCTGGGACTATATCAGAGATGAATGCTTAGAAAATAAAATTATTCTGAGTAACTAATGAATTCTGGCCTCAACTCTCTGTTTTCACGTGATCATTTAAATGCCTTTTTTTGTTTGTTTGTTTCTTGCACATTTTCCATTCCATTTTACCTTTCTTGAATTGTGGCCACCAGAACAATGAGAAGTATTATGGGCACAGATGTTCTAGAATTTGTTTTTTTCCAGTACCCTACAACATCATGCCCACTGTTTGTTAGCCTTAGGGGCTGCAAAGGTACCCAAAGTAGTCCTGATATAAAGAACTGCCATCTCTCCCAGGAAGTTACCATTTTATTGTTAGTATAGCCTTCCTACCAAGAACCAATTGTGCAGCCTCAGAATGGAGGTGTTCTCATATTGGTGGGTAATAGCAAAGACCTTTGATCCAGTAAACCGGCTCATTGAATTGTCTGACAAGTTTTGCAATCTACTTTCTGGTAAGAGGCATGGAGGAAGGATATAACACCAAACCCGGCTTTCTGCACATCCACAGGGCTTGTCTTTTGTGATAGAACCTGGGAAGAATTAGAGCTAAAGAATGTCAGTGGTAATTAACAGAGGTCATGAATAGTAATCAAAACTTGTTTTTTGAGCATTACCCAAGTCCTAGCTACATTTTTATCTATCATCTATCTATCTCTCTATTATCTATCTATCATCTACCTATTATCTATCATCTATCTTCTTTCTCTATCTTTATGTATCTATCTTATCTATTTATGCATGTATGTATGTGTGTGTGTGTGTGTGTGTGTGTGTGTGGTCTGATTCTCATAAAAAAACAGATAAGCTTGCATATTATCATGTACTTTTTACAGAAGGTGAAATGTGGTTTGGAGGTTTAAGTAACGTACTATTACATTACAAGGCTGAGATTTGAAGATTTTTATCCAGGTTTGCTGATTATAAAGGCTATACATTTTTTTTCACTATATCTGAGGGGGTCACATACATTAGACACTGTAACACAGAAGCTGAGTCTTGGTTATTAAAACTAACAATTACTGATTTGTAGGAGAACAGGCTGTCACTATAGGTGTCCATATACATGAGTATACATACAACACAACTATAGCTCAATCATAATCACAATCCACTGGGATTTTGAGAGGGTTTGTATTGAATCTATAGATTGCTTTGTGTTATGGACATTTTAACAATATTTAACAATATTAAGTCTTCCAATCCATGAGCATAGAATTTCTTTTCATTTTTTGTGCCCTTTTCCCCCAGCTTAATTGGGGTATAATTAACATTTCTGTGTCTTCTTTAATTTTTTTTCATCAATGTTTTATAGTTTTCAGTATATAAGACTTTCCCCTTTTTAGTTAAGTTTATTCCTAAGGTTTTTTTGTGGAGGTTTTTTTTTTTTTTTTGGTGTTAATGTAAATTATTTTCCTAATTTCCTTTTCAGATAGTTCATTATAAGTACACAGAAATTCAACTGATTTTCACACGTTGATTTTGCATCCTGCAACTGCTCTGAATTTGATTATTAAATTCCAATAGGCTTTTTTTTTAATGGAATCTAGGATTTTCTATATAGAGGTTCATGTCATCTGCAAATAGGGACAATTTTACTTCTTCTTTTTCAACTTGGATACTTTTGTTTCTTTTTCTTGCCAAATTGCTCTGACAAAACTTCCAGTACTACTCTGAATAGAAGTGGCAAAAATGGACATTTGTCCTGTTGTTGATCTTAGAGGAGAAGTTTGCAGCTTTTCACCATAGACTGATGTTAGCTATAGAGTTTTCATATACAGCCTTTATCAGGGTGAGGCAATTTTCTTCTATTCCTACTTTTTTGAGAGTTTTTATCATGAAAAAGAATTGAATTTTGTCAAATTTTTTTTACATCTGTTGCGATAATCATGTGATTTCCATCTTTTATTCTGTTAATGTGGGGCATCATGCTAATTGATTTGCATATGTTGAACTATCTTTTTATTCCAGGGATAAATTCCACTTTATTATGGGGTATAATCCTTTTTATGTGCTGCTGAATTTTATTTGGCATTATTTTGCTGAAGGCTTCAGCATCTATATTCATCAGTGTTATCAGCCTGTGATATTCATTTTCTCGTGGTATCTTTCTGGCTTTGGTATGAGGGTAATGCTGATCTCATTAAATGAGTTTGGAAGTGTACTCTCTTCTTCAGTTTTTTGCAAGAGTTTGAGAAGGATTGATGTTAATTCTTGTCACTTAATTAGTGTCACGTGATAAACCTAACGGAGCTAAATTAAAATTTCAATAAACTTTTTGAAGTCAGTTTCCCTGCACCCAGTTTCCCCTATTATTAACACCTTGTAAATCAACATGGTACATTTGTTATAATTAGTTCAACATGTTGATGCATTATGAAGTCCATACTTTATTCAGATTTTCTTAGTTTTTACCTAATGTCCTCTTTCTCTTCCAGGATACATTCAGATGCCACATTACATTTAGTCGTCTTGTCTCCTTAGGCCCTCTTGGTTGTGACGGTTTCTCAGATTTTTCTTGTTTTTGATGACTCTTACAGTTTTGAGGAGCATTGGTCAGGTATTCTGTAGAATATTTCTCAACAGGGATTTGTTTGATGTTTTTCCTATGATTAGACAGGGGTGATGTGTTCTTGCGGGGAAGATTACAGAGAGAAAGTACCATTTTTACCACACCATATCAAGGGAGTCTACTACCAAAAGGACTGATCCCTGTTAATGTTGACCTTGATTGCCTGGTGCAGGTAGTGTTTGTCCAGTTGCTCTACTGTACAGTTACTTTATCCCTGCTCCCATCCCCCGCTTTGAGTATATTTTTTTGAAGGAAATCTCTTTGTGCAGCCTGCACTTAAGAAGTGAGAAATTATGCTCTAGCAGAATATCTACACAAATGATTTAGAAATCTTTTGCCCTTTATTTATTTATATTAATGTGGATGAACAAATACGTATTATATGGTTTCATTATAATGTGACATTACTTTGTTTTGTTGCTCAAATTGTTCTAGATCTTACCATAGGCAACTCTTTCAATTGACTCCAGTGTCCCTTTGACATACCTGTGCCACTGTGTGTATGTGTGTCTTAATACTTCCTTACTTCCTGGCACTGTGAGATATTCCAGACTCTTCTTGAATATTTCCTGCCCTAGCCCTAGATTCAGCCATCAACCCACAGGGTGGTTTTATTTGAGAAGAGTTTTAGAAACTGAGATCTGGGCTGCAGGTGTGTTCTTTACTTTTGGATACTCTCAGCTGACAGAAAGGAAATATGTGTGTATACTAATCTGTATATATACACATACCTATAAATACATACGTACATACATATGTATATCTAACCATTTTTATCTATATTAAGCTAAACATGAAATTCATCCTGGTGTCTTCAATTTTAATCCTTTGCCTTCTTCCCTTGCTTATGTGGAAACTTCCATTTTAACAGCAAGAAACCAGGCCCCCACTGGCCACCATCCATTTATTTAATCAATCAGTTCAACATATCTCATTAATTTTTAATCCTGTATTTGCACAAATATAGATTTTCATTGTTGTTACTTTTTGGCATATGTAAAAATTCTGAAAACTAAATCCTGTATGTGTTTAATGATTAGTTCAAAATTTCTAAATGTAAATTTCCACTACCTACAGCACAACAGGTTGATTAAAAAACTATTTGGTTGTCATGTTCAGATTGAATCATTTTCAGTGGCAGGCTCTGCTGCCTTTGGTGTCCTCTTAGCTCTTTTTCAGTAGTCTTACCTTCCTCTTGGTAATCCCCTCAACCAGGTACCAATGTGCATCCCATTTCTACAGACTGTTAATCTGCCATCTGTCAGTTAATTTCCATATGGTGTAGTTGATAAGGCCATTAGAGACCATCTTTTCCAATAATTTTAGGATTTAATATGGGTCATGAAAGACCCCAAAGCATTCTGAAATATAAATGATTTGATTTCTAAGAGTACAGTTC
This sequence comes from Ailuropoda melanoleuca, assembly GCF_002007445.2. Lineage (NCBI taxonomy): Eukaryota > Metazoa > Chordata > Mammalia > Carnivora > Ursidae > Ailuropoda > Ailuropoda melanoleuca. The sequence goes on from NC_048226.1 coordinate 33,750,356, forward strand.
CAGGTACAGATATTTCTAAAGAGAGAGACTTATCTAATGATACTCAAATTATGCCTAGTTGTATATCTAGTTATGTATCAGTCTGGATGATGGCACCTTTCTGTATGTACATGACTTTTATTTTCTTGCCCTAAAATAGGATCTAGAGAGCAATTTATAGAGCTAGAATCTCACTCTAAACACATGTGTGACTTGGGTATTTTTATTCATGTTAGGTTTAACCTGAAAAACAACCACTTGACATTGTTTAACAAGCATTTCCACAACCAAAGGGACAGGTTGTCAGAATCTTAATTAGAGTGATGTTATGGGGCACTTTCACAAAACAACACAAGTAATTACATAAAACAATCATCAACACCCACAAATGCTAACACTGTCTGAGATGCAGCATGTGAAGAATGTAATGACAATCTTTCCAGACTAATTGAAGTCCTTTTTTAAAAACTAATTTGTTAAAAATAATATAAAATATCCTATAGATTTTTGTCTTTCAGACTCTGTTGTGGAATGGTGTACCAAAGAAAAGATTCTTTTGTGGTAGGTACTGCAGAATACTCACTGCTCTAGAAAAGACATGGGAACGAATAACACAAAAATTAAGTGAATAGAAATAGAGAAATTATATGTGGAAAATTTAAAAAAATCAGTGTGCAAAAGCTGAGTCTTTTCTCAAGCAGAAAATAATCCTATACCTAAAAAAAAAATGTGAAAAATATCCCTATCCGAAAAATATTGAAATCAGAGGCCTCCAAGGATCAAATTATGCTAGGACTGAACCCAAATAAACTGATACTAAAGTCAGTGGCAAATAAGAAGGCCAAAGGCAAATATTGAAGCAAGAAGTAGCAGCACCTGGATGGCTCAGTTGATTTGTCATCTGCCTTCAGCTTAGGACATGATCCCAGAGTGCTGAGATTGAGCCCCTTGTCAGGTTCCCTGCTCAGTGGGAAGCCTGATTCTCCTTTTCCTGCTCCGCCTTCCCCCTGCCTGTGCTCTCTCTCTCTCTCAAATAAATAAAATCTTTAAAAAAAGATTTAAAAAATGAAGCAAGAAGAAATGTAGGGCTTGCAACAGACAGAAAGGATCCTGGAAAAGTATTTTATAAAAATATAAAAATATGCATGAGTTAGCTAGCGCTTGTTTCAAAATGATACCAATGGTGCCATACCACCAGTTCTTAAGTGAAGAGTGCCATCCCACCCGTGACTTCCTTAGTCAAAGAGAGAAGCTTTTGAGGTTTTGCATTAGCCAACTTTCCACTCACCCAGCTAAAAGCTCATTGCACAGGTTTACTTCTAACATGTTTACTCTTTTCTTATAAAATATTTTTGCAGTCCAGCAGATAACTATTATTGGCATTTGTGAGGTATTTTGAGGTCTCTAAACAGGCGCAAACTTAGGTTGAGATGGGGAGGTTGGTACTGAGGTGGATCACACTGTAGTGCACCCAATATGTGCACATGTGCATGTGCGCACACACACGCGCACACACGCACGCACACACACCCGCACTCGCACACACGCACCCGCACACACAGAGACACACACACGCACACACACGCACCTGCACACGCACACACACACGCACCCGCACACAGACACACACGCACACACGTGCACACACACACGCACACACACACGCGCGCGCACACACACACACACACACACACACAGAGCATGCATATTGAACACTGAACGTGTCATTCAAAGGAAAACAGAGTGGGAAAATTAACCAGAAAGGTAACATGACTCCCAAAGGAAGGGTATAAAAGTGGTTTGCTTTTTAGGGTGATTGCTCTTGTTCTGCCTTGTAATGGTTTAATTATGAAAGTCTAAGCCCTTGGTCTTTAAAAATTTTTTTGAACTATCAGTTTTTTAGATCTTCCTTGTCATCCATCTGTTCTGCTCTGCTTATCTTATGCCCATAAAAAATAAGATCCAACATGCAGAGACTGTGGCAGAATTCCTCATTCTATGGAACATACTGCTATGTTGGCCTTGAACGAGGTTGTTGAGCAATGCAGAGACCCTCCAGGCAAAACAGACAGGAGTGCATCGTACAGTAATGATGACGACGGAAGCGATTCCTCTCATGAACAGTTGCTATGTTTCAGGTACCCTGCTCTACGCCTAACAAGCTTCATTACATCTAACCTTCAACATGACCCTATGAAGTTTCCTACTTTATTCATCCGCTCACTCGAATTCATTCATCCAACATCTACCACCTACCACCAGGCATGTATGAATCCAAGGTAGCTAGAACACGGTCCCTAATTCTGGCAACTCATAGTGTGATCGAAGGTTAGCATCACAGTGGAAGCTTATACAAGTCAGTACTGGAACACAGGGAGAAATAGGCCTGGCAAAATCTGGATCTTAAATAGAGAAAATGAATTTGCCCAGTAGACACAGAGAAAAAGCACACCAGGCAAAATGAAAGATATGCAAAGGCATTGAAGCAGAAAGAGCTTGTCACTTTGGGGAAAAGGATGGTTAACGCATAAGATACACAGCAAGGAACGAAGGTACTGAGGTGGTCACGGCCAGATCATGCAGAATCTATGTGAGAGCTACAAAGCTTGGAACTTTGTCCCTAGATAATGGAGAGTCCATTAACAATAGCACCCCCCCAACACACACTTATTTTACAGGTGGCATATGGTTATTGGGTTGGTTATAAAAAAGCAAAAAGAAGACAATATAAATCAACATAAACCCATCACAGATTTAACCATCTAGTAGAAATATATAAATACAGAGATATGTATATGTAAAAATAAATAGTAAACACATGTATTTTTATAGTTCTATATACATGTGTATGTATAAATGTATTTTCACATCTTTTCTTGGTTGGATGTATGTCTTTGTTAATGAAATTTGTTACAGATATATGTTACAATGCACATAAAGTTTTGGAGTCTAACTAGTAATATATTGTGAACATCATTTTAAGTCAATAAATATTCTATTGCAAATTTAATTTTCACTGCTATGAGCAAGGGGGGGTGCATACTAGGACAGCTGTCAGATCCAAGATGCAACGGGGTGGTGGGTGGTGGGAATCTGTAACACTGAAGAGGTAGAGGGAAGTCTAGATTGAAATGTCTGCCTTTAAGAGGTCCGAGTTTGACCACGTGTCTGATTTATCTCTCTTGGCAATGGAAGTATTCCCTCACAATAGATATTACTCGTTGTAGTTCCCTATCTACCTGGCTCTTCTTTTTCCTCCTTCCTCCTGTTTTTATCAGCTTGCTTTTAGTTACCGGGCCATGACCATGTCTGGCATATTCTGAAGAGTGCCAGCTGCCAAGGTGCATTTCATGTCCTGTCATGATTAAGATAACCCCGGCACAATGATGACCTAGCAGCCTTTCTTTTGAAGAAATTTTATGGATCCACTCTGAGTGTAAGTGGCATTTAAATGCTGGTTAAAAATAGTAATCAAAATGGTAGCACTTTTTAAGTTAACTGTAAACATAATTGTCTGAAAGTTTATATTTAAAACTCTAATCCTTTGATTCAGGCTATTTGCATGCCACAGGGAAGGGTGAATTTGGTGGAATACATTTGGTGAAAGATGTCAGAGAGACCAATTTTCCTCCTAAACCCACCTATACACAGTTATAACAGGTTTGTTGGCTTCTTTAAAATACAAGAGGAGACTTTCAAAACGTATTTCGGAAGAGACATATAATTATTGTACACAGCTTAGAAAATACAGAGAAGGGAAAAATATTCAGCAATTATTAGATTTGGGGTTCCAATTGAAAAGTAATTTTGCATTAAAGTAGTCTGATGAAGCTTGGTAATAATAGCGTCCTAGAAGGAGAATAAGTCCAAATTGAACATCTTCTCTCTCATTGACTATATAATAAGTGGACATACAATAGCAAATAACACGCCTTGCATTCTGTTGCTCATGGCTCTGGAAATGTTGTTTAGGAACTCGGATTGGTTGTCATCAACAAAAGCATATTTGTTTCTATATCTGGACACGTCAATCCAATCTAAATGTGAGGAGTTCATTAACCCTTGCCTGGTGTAAAAAGCTGGAAAATTTCCGTGGGAGGAAACAACATAATTTTCATGGCTTCTCCTTCTTCTTTTTTTTTTCTCTTTTGAAACATCAATATATGCAAAGAAACATCCAACCTATAGTTTGTGTTATTTCCATGATGGAAAATAATGTTTCTCAAGGAAGGGGGCAAAATGGATTTAGTAATATATAATATTAAAATTCTAGGTTTCTGAATTTTTATGATTCTGCCTTGACCCGAGTGTGAAAAATGTTCAAAACAGATGCTAATTGTTAATAGACATAAAATCAAGTTTATAGTTACTACAGAATGATGAGTCAAAACTGTTGAGAAACTGAATGTTTCCACGGATGTACAAACACTATCTCTTAGCAATTGACTTAACTAGGAATTGACTTAACTTATTGCAAAACTGTACTATCATTTCTTAAACTGAGCAGATTTTTTAAAAAAGATTTTATTTATTTATTTGAGAGAGAAAGAGAGCACAGAGAAAGAAAAGCAGACTCCCTGCCGAGCAGAGAGCCTGACACAGGGGCTCGATCCTAGGACCCCGAGATCATGACCCAAGCCGATGGCAGACTCCCAACTTACTGAGCCACCCAGGCACTCCAACCAAATTGAGTTTTTAAGAAAAGAAAGGCACAAGATCTTCAAAAGGGAAAAAAGCCAGTGGTAGATCTTGAAGGGCTGTTAGCCTAAGTTAAAAACTTAAAGGAGTAAATCATTGAAAAAAAAAGTGTTGTTACCTAGAAATCATGAGATATTAAATATTAACTGATACTTTTATCCAATATACATATATATATATATTTCTTATGAAGTGAAATAGTTGTTAATAAGGGAAAGCATTCACTATCACTATTCCCATAATGGATATTAGAAAGCATACTTTTACTTTCATTTATGTACAAAACTGAGATGAGTAAAGGCCATAAATAGAATCTTTGGCCATGGGGCCAAGGGAAGGAGGAAGGGAACAAAGAGGACATACAATCAAAAGGAACTTGATTCTGTTATTGTCCTAAAGGGAGGTTCAACCTCAACTTGAAAACATGGGGTTTTAATACAAGGATGGTCTTTATGTAACTACGGTTTCATTTTTGCTTGGGATAATTGGAGGGTAAAAAGATACCACATATATTCCATATGTTACTCATTAGGGCTTCAACAAAGCTTCCAAACACGATTATTTTGTGGGTCATGATTTCTACCCAGTGTAAGTTATGGTCTCTAAGTACACAATCCCAAAATTCATCTGTATTCCCAGGTACCATAGAGGGTGCAATCATAAATCTCCTACAGACCAATTATCTGCAGATGCAAAGTTCCTACTTGCTCATATATGTTTGGCATAGGAATTCTATAATTTGCTGGTCAACTGTTGCTGGCAGTGTTTCCTGTGGTCTCCATTGAAACTTGTAGGCGATGGTAAGGTCGTTAGTTACATGCTTGAGTGTTTGAGTCTGGCAGTTTTAAGTTCAGGTTATATGTCACACATAATAACCTCTGATCAATCTTAATCTATGGATTACTTAAATGCAGAAAATTCTGGCTCTAAAATCACAGGGTGTAATTAGTTGAAATTAAAGGCTAGAGACTATGAGTTAATATTTTAAAGACTTTTATGATGATTATTATTAATCATGAGCATTATCATCTATGAATTCTACTTAAGGAACTTCCTTTAGTAGGCAGAATTCTTTAGTTTGTGGATACCATGGGAGAGAGATTTACAAGACAAGTAATAAAAATAGAAATACATAATTTATAAATATACACAATCAAGTTATCATTCTTTTATTTTTTTGCTAAATGAAATATTGTACTTTGGAGTGATTGCTTTCTTTGGATTCTGAACAGAATCAAAAGTGATGATCTATACATGTTTGCATTTGCATAAAATGTCTCATCCAGAGCTACAAGGAGGCTCCCCAAAGCCTGTTTTTTTTTTGTTTTTTGTTTTTTTCTTGTTGGGTACTCCTTACTTCGTTTAGGTGTTTGCTGAATGAATCATTGTTCTCTTCTCTGATTCTGGCCTTTACAGATTGTTTGTTCCTAGTGTCACTCAACCTTTCCTCTCCATCCTCCCTTAAGCTGGCAACTCCCCCCACCCCCCACGGTTAAATCCTACCTTATCCCAGAAATGTTCCTTGTCCCCACAAACAGATGCCCTCCCCCAACTTTTGGCCAAAACTATAATTTGAAATAATTTTCCAGATAATGTGATCAGTCAATTGCATATATTCAAATTATATTTTGAATGCATTCAATGCATGTAAGAATGCCATATATTTAAACTTAATTTATACTTCTCTATTTTGAAGATCTTAAAAAATAAGAGTTGAATTCGACCTAAGACACTAGACTCTCTCACCAGTCATATGATAACATTTATTAAATAGCCAGCTCTGTACCAGATGTAATATCCATTAATCTTTGTAAGAATCCAATGACATGAATGTTTCCATCCCCTTTTCATCCCTTAGAAACTGAGGTTCAGAGAAGTAACATAAATTTTCCAAGGTGGCAGAGCCCCCATTGGACAGCGCTGCCATGTATGGTTGGCAGAATGGCCTGGCCTAGATTCGTGCAGGATACAAGCTGCACAACTATACAGGGAAGCCCATCAGGATACAGCTTAGGTCTTTTCTCCTCACCCAAGCTCCTTTCTAGTTTGTTGCACACTAGAGGCAATGTGGATCAGATTCCCCTTACTGACAAGGCAGGACATAAACTTAGACTTTGTGTAGATGTGATGGGTGTGTGGCCAGGGGGAGGTGAAATAAGTGAGGTCTGTTCACAACACCTTGGAGCCACCCATATTTCTCTCTCACCCAAGCCTCTCACTATATCTTTCTTGTGGCCCATGACCTTTTGCTATCTCTATGAATGGAATTTCCAACTACCTTACACAGACTTGCTTTCTCGTCCACTGGAAACTAGATCTCCCTTGAATCTCATTTTTGCTGCCTGTGGCTGTAGGCTAGTGTAGCTCATTGCAGTCTAGACTTTATCAGTATTACTTATTAGTCCTTTGACCTTGAGCAAGTGACATGTCCATTCCAGGCCTCGTTTCTCCTGAGTGAAATGAGAATAAAATGACACATACATTTTATGGAAATATTAAATAAGACAACACATGTAAAGGCATTAATGCAAAACTTGGAACACAGCAAATTCAGTATATCCTTCTCTTTCTCCTCCTTCTTTCCCTCCTCTTCTCTTCGCATTCCCCCCTTCTCCCCCTCCTTCCCTGATTTTCACATAGTTGCATCTTAGATTTGACTTTTTTTTCTCTGAAACAAATCTCTATAGTCTATTAAAGTAACTAAAGAGTGGAAATTCATGCCAATTTTGTGGGGGGAGGGCAAGGAAGTGCCCAAGTAGACCAATAATAGATAAGCTGTGTGGGCTCCTTTGTTTTTTTGGCACCTGTCAAACCACAAAGGCATGGCCACTAATATCATGAACTTCATTAGGACTTAAATGTTGAGATCCTCACATAGATTTTGTATTTTCCACGAAGAATGTAATGGAGACCATTTTTCTCCATTATCAGGAAGTTTAGAGAAAGAAGTAGACATGGAAGTTCTTTGTTTTTCTTTCACATTTAGCAAAATGTTTTATTTTACATTAAACTTTTCACTTAAAATTTTTTTTAAGATTTTATTTATTCATTTAACAGAGAGAGACAGCCAGTGAGAGAGGGAACACAAGCAGGAGGAGTGGGAGAGAAAGAAGCAGGCTCCCAGCAGAAGAGCCTGACGTGGGGCTCGATCCCATAACGCCAGGATCACGCCCTGAGCCGAAGGCAGATGCTTAACGACTGAGCCACCCAGGTGCCCCCTAAACTTTTCACTTTAATCACTCTTCCTGAAGGTGACTTGAAGGTTATGCTCATCAGTGAACTTAGTATAAAAACTTTTTAAAATTGAAATATAAGGGACATATAATATCCTATTATTTTCAGGTGTACATCATAGTGATTCAGTATTTTTATGCATTACAAAAGGATTCCCATGATAAGTCTAGTTACCATCTGTCATCAGAAGAGTTATTACAATACTGTTGCCTATATTCCCTATGCTGTGCATTACATCCTCATGATCTATTTATAACTGGAAGCTTGTACTTCTTAATCCTCTTCACCTTCACCTAATTTGCCCATCCTCCCAACCATTTCCTCTCTGGTAACTAATAGTTTGTTTCCTGCATCCATGAGTTTGTCTCTGTTTTGTTTTGTTTGTTTTATTTCCTAGACTCCGTATATAAGTGACATCATTTGGTATTTGTCTTTCTTTGACTTATTTCATTTAGCATAATACTCTCTAGGTCCATCCACATTGTCACAAATGGCAAGATTTCATTCTTTTTTTATGGCTGAATAATATTACATCGTATATATATGCATCTTTTGTATTCTTTCACCTATTCATGTTCACAAACTATAATGCAAAGGTATAGTAATAAAAACAGTATGGTATCAGAATGAAAACAGACATAATGGAATAGGATAAAGTTCCCAGGAATAAAACCATGCATTTATGGTCAATTAATTTATGACAAAGAAGTCAAGAACAAACAATGGAGAAAAGACAATCTTTTCAATAAATCATGTTGAGAAAATTGGACCACTATGTACAAAAGAAAGAATCTGGACCAATATCTTACACCATATACAAAAATAAACTCAAAGTAGATTAAAGACTTGAATGTAAGACCTGAAACCATGAAGCTCCTAGAAGAAAACATAGGCAGAAAGCTCCTTGACATCAGTCTTAGCAATGTTTTTCTGGCTGTCTCCTCAGGCAATGGCAACAAAAACTTAAACAAGTGGGCTTACATCAAACTAAAATGTTTTTGCACAGTGAAGAAAACCATCAACAAAACAAAAAGGCAGCCTACTGAATGGGAGAAGTTATTTTCAAATCATACATCTGATAAGGGCTTAATATCAAAAGTATATAAAGAACTCAATACAACTTAATATCAAAAAACCAAACAAACCAATTACAAAATGGAACGATGACTTGAATAGACATTTTTCCAAAGAAGACATACAGATGGCCAATAGTTACATAAAAAGATACTCAATATCACTAATCATCACAGAAGTGCAAGTCCAAACCACAATGAGATAACACCACACACCTGTGAGATTAGCTAGTCCCAAAACAAGTGTTGGTGAGCATGTGGAGGAAAGGGAACACTCATGCACTGTTAGGGGGATTGTGAATTTGAGCAGCCGTTGTGGAAAACAGTATGAAGCTTCCTCAAAAAATTAAAAATAGAACTATTTTCTGGTCCAGCAATTCTACTTCTGGGTATTTATCTGGAAAAAAAAACAAACACCAATTTGAAGAGATATATGCATCCCTGTGTTCCCTGCAGCATTATTCATAGAAGCCAAGGTAGGGAAGCAGCATAAGTGTCCACTCACAGAAGAATGGATAAAGGAAGCTCTTTTAGTGATAACACTGCCCCTACCTGACTCTCTCTCCACTCTTTTTCTGAGCATCTGCTGCCTTTAGAGCTTTCCTTAATTACCTTCCCTCCCCCTCCCCCTTTCCTCTGCCTTTCCTCTCCATCTCCTCTCCTTCACCTTACTCCTTCTTTCTCTTCTTTGTTTCATTTCTCACTCTTTCTTTCCTTTGATCCTTCCTTTCTTTCCTCCCTCCTTCCTTCTTTCCTTTTCTTTCTTCCTTCCCTCCTTCCTTCTTTCTTTCCTTCCCTCCTTTCCTCCTTCCTTCCTCACATCTGATACCAAAATGACATCCTCACTACTAAAGCCTTGCATACATTTCTGAGTAATGGTAGTTATAAATGTCGAGGCTTGAATTCTATGAATATTATATAGGCTAATAAATCCAGCAAAGAACACATTTAAAAATAAATTTTCTTATAGAAATATTGCATACACTAAGAGTGCCAGAGCATTTTTTCCCCTCCTCAAACACCTGGTAATGAAATTTATTGACATATAAACTTAATAAGCTGCTAATTGAGTAATTATTGATTGCAGGAAATGTGTTCTTAAAAGTCACATTAACAATTGGCAGAGAGGCAAAAATAGAACAGACTCAGTTTTTAACTTACTTTATAGCATTACCTTAAAATTGTAAAGAGTTAATCTTATCACACTACACATGGCTGAATTTATAAAAGATAAAATCACAAACGAGTAATGCACAGTTACTTGTTACATATTCTTCCCATTACAACTGACAGCTTCATTAATCATACAGTGTATTTTACTATTAGAAGCTATAAAGGAGATCAAATCTCTTGTAATTTTTCTTCTTCTCTTTCATTTGATAAGTGTGTTGTTTCAGTGTGCAGATAAAATATAGTGTCAGTCACCAATGGTCTCAGGAGATTTTCATTTTTCCAGTAAGAATATCCTTGCTTTTTTGCAATGTAAAAATTCCCTAGATCATGCATCATTTCCCTATAACCTGGCCATCAGATCACGTAAAAAGTCTGTGTGCACCTATCCACAGAAGTGGTCAACCCAAACTAAAGGTTGGAGGATAGGAACGATGTTTTTGGTGACAGTGTGTATTGCTTACAGAGCACTGAAGGCATTAATGATGAACACCTCTATTCATAACGTAACATTGACTCATAATTAAGGTTCTTGTAAATTACACAGATTGCTGACAGATTTCAGAAGCTGTTCTGGGGAGAGGTGGCAAATTTTACAGTTTGTCACAGATTGCCAATGAAGCAGTTGAAAGCATAAATGAAATACAAGAATATTTGCCAATAAATAAGAGAGTCTACGTTATTCCCTTTCATGGCATGGGTTGAAAAAATATGTTTAAAAAGGCTACCTTCCTACTTAGAAAACAAAGGGTTGTTTTTGGCTTTTTTTTTTCCACAGTCTAGAAAGAAATCCTGAAAGAGATGCGATCAATCCATATAGCAAAAGCAGATGGACACATTTTAATTTTTTTCTAATTAGTGGGGAAAACGGAAACATGTCTTTTTTTCCTCTCTTGTCAATTGAAAGAGGGGAGAAGTCAACCGTTAAAATTCTTCTGTGTTTCTCAGTGTTTCCATCTTTTGATTTTTTAAAAGTCTAACTTAAAATAAAATTCTTAGAATTTCTTAGTTTTGGTGATTTGTGTGACACTGATGTACTGTAATTTATACAAGAAGTACTTCAGTGTTGTTTTTCAAGTGCTTCTTGCCAACCTAAGTATTCTAAATATAAACTGAAGAAATTCGGTCTGGCACAAAACAGCTGATGAAATATTCTGGGCTTACATTCCACTATTTTCCCAGAAGACCTTCTACGAGCAGCAGGGAATGTACAGATCTTGACGAAAGTGCAAGAATGTCTGCATTTCCAGGGCGGGGTGGGTGGTGGACTCCATTTACTCCGCCTGGAGTGGATTTTCCACCTGGTCACTCTGGCTTCATTCGGACGGGGACACTGCCCCGTGCTCATTGTTTGTGTGGCGGCAACAGCTCTTTTTCCAGGTGACAACTCTCCCCAGGAGAGGTGCAACTGGGTCAGGTCCACCAGGTAGGATTTTCGCAGAGGTGAGCCTGGTAAAGGGATTTCCTTGGTCCCCACCAATGACTAAAACCTGCATTTTTCACAAACATTGGAGAAATGAGCAACTATTTGGTGAATCTGAGCAGTGTAAAAAAACTGTCCAGCTCCACCTGTTACTCCCATGGTGCTTTCTTCCCTTATATTTACACAGATAATGGCCTCAGGTCTCTTTTGTTTTTGTTTGTTTTGTTTGTTTTTTGGGTTTTTTTGGTATAAAGTTGAGATATGGTTCTTAGAGTTGAGGTATGATTCCCAGATAACTTTGGTTTGCTGAGGGTTAAAGACATAAGTTTGGTTTAAAACTTCAACTAGAGATTTCTATTCAATGACATCTGATGGTCTAGCTTAGGTTACAATACCATGGTGGTGGTGGTGGGGGGGTTATAGGGTGGGGAGGGGTCATTCATCAGGGATGACTCCACAGCTGAAGTAACAGGTTTGTTCTTACACCTTGGACACGTTCTCTGTTTTTTCACAAATGCAGAACATCGTTTAGGTTACCTACTTCAAAGCACAAGATTATTCAAATGAAGCCGCACCAGAAGTGGTCATTTGGAAAAATGAAGGAATTTCTAAATGTACAGACTGAATAACATTTGCCACAGGGTTATGGTTATGGTGCTGAATCTTCCTTTTGAAGATATGATTTGATTTTGAGGGGCCATCCAAACCAGTGTGCCTCAATTTCTCAGGATCCTTGGGTGAGTAGAACTTCAGGGGAACTCAGGAACTTGAAGCACATTTCCTCCTGTTTCTAGAAGAGTTTCTTGGGAGTTTGTTTCTATATTTGTTCTTTGCCTATTTCAGACCAGCCCACAGTTAGACCCCAACAAGTGGGGTCTGCCCCAGGATGGGAATTGGGGGGTCTTACTCCAACTTCTTTGACCTTGCCCCACACCATGCCCTTCCCCCAATCTCATGTCTGGGACAGTGGTATCCCACAGTGCCATCTTGGCAGGGTGTCCCTGAGCCTGGAAAAGACCACTCCCCCACCTGCTGTGTTTCTCCCCTTTCAAGAGGTCTTCCACTCATGTCCCTTTGCTCCTATTGGGACGTCCTGGATGCCTTGGCCTGGATCTAGTTTCAGGTGGGTGGCCTGGCAACCCAATCAGCTCCTGGGTCATAGGAGATTGAGGCCCCAGAATGGGGCAAGGTAAGCAGATGTTAAGTAATTCTCATGTAAATGGAACACAGGAGGGTTTCAGGGTCTTGTTCTTGAGCAGTGGATGGTAGTGGGTCTGCTGTAGCACCTGAAAGAAGCGGGGGTTGCTGCTTACCTCCTCCTTGGGTCTTCTTGACCCAACTCCAGTGAGCCCCTCAATTCACTGTCATCTCATCCCCACAATGAAGGTGGTAAGGCGTGTGCTCCCAGGTCTAGTGTAAGCTATGTAGCAGGGACCTACTGCTTTTCTCACTCTGCCCACTTTGCCCATGCACAATCCCCTGTTGGCAAACACTGAAAGAGATCCTTATTCTAGGATGGAGTGAGTGTGGCCTAAAGCATTCAAAAGAAGACACGGTTGTAAGATGTGTTGTTCTAAGTTGATGCTATAATATTCAGAAAGGTAGATTTAATAGTGCAGAAAATGAGTCATCATTCACATTTTCCTGGATGCTTTGGATAAGACTTGAGGTCATGGTCAAGCACAGTAACTACCTTTGAGAGTGTCACTGGAGGCCAGCATTCCCTGGCAGGATGGATGATGCATCCCACGCGTAGGATGTAACCAGCAAGAAATAAATGATACTAGGGGACTGCATAAGGCAAAATATCACTATTGCCTCCCTTCAAGCAGGTTTCTGAGAATCTGGGCATTGCTGTTTTTTCATGCAGAGGGAGATTTGAAATCCTTCGTCTATCTATAGATCACTATACCTCATGTGGGTCCATGAATTTTGCTATAAATTTTGAGAATCAAAATTGTCCATACAGACAGGGTCCCCCCAGAAAAATATTGCACAGACTCCCACACACGCTAGGGGCAGTCCCCTTCAAGCAACATATGTCTAGAGTTTAGAGATGTTGGACGTAAAGCATGACACGTGGCGTCATTTTGTTGTGGTGGTGGTGGTTTAATTTGCTGCTGAGACACGTGATAAGCACATTTGGTTTTTATTAGTACCATCTCCCCCCAACGTCAGGGTTATCCAGTCTATTCTTGGATAATCTTCTTTAAAAGTATAAATATTTGTTAATTTATTACCCCCTATTCTGCCAAGTGTAATAATACTTTAATACAGAATAATGCCAAGCACACAGTGGGTGGTCAATAAATTTATTTGGAAGCGATGAAGTAGTATGCCGTGTGTGTCTAGACAAGTAGAAGGTGGAGCCCGATAATTTATCCCCTTTTCTTTCCCATTGGTGGTGATGGGAAAGTGCTCCTTCTCCTGAAGTAAGTAAATATATCCCAGTATATTCCTGTATCGATATCTATATTTAATTTCCTCTGGATACAAAATGGAACAAGCAAAGAGGGCTGGTTTAAATTCAGACATACTCAAGTTAAAAACAGTAATCTCCATAATGTCAATATCATTCAGGGAAAGAGAAAGGATAAAGTGGGGAATCTCATTGTTGCCCAAAGGTGTTTTATTTAGTTGATTTATCTGAATCAACTAGTCTTTTTTTTTTCTTTTGCACCTATTTTGCAGCCTGTCTGAGTTGAATACTTGTTTACAACTGTCAGATAAATTTGGTGTCAAATAAACAGTTACCACTAAGCCTGCATATTATGAACACCTAATGGCTTTGGAAAGTAGAGTAACAGTGAAGTATTTAGAGGGACTGCCCGGCATTATTGTAAAAAGAATATTTTCTGAACTTTGAGTGTTCAAGCTTGTCACTATGGATCCAGGAAGTACAAGTGGAATGATCTAGAAACATTTAGTATGGTTGATTAGTTTGGATCCTGAGGGATGACAATATTTTCTTCTTGACTCTGCTAAATATTCTGGGTCCTTGCTTTTATCTCATTCCCCATGGACCTTGCTCCAAATAATGTACTTGCTAATTGTGTATCTTCCAGAGTTTTCTCTCCATGACTATCTTCACACCATTTTTCACATTTGGAATAATCTCTGATATTTTCCATTTCCCCCTCCAGTTCTACTTCTTCCCCCTGCTTTGTGCCCTGCTAGCTGAACATTAAGACCTGGCATCAGTGGGTTACCTGCCCTTGGCTTCTGGTTGATTCTGCCAATGGGAGGCACCATCAGGAGATCAGAGGGCCTGAGGAGATCCTGGGGGTGCTCTCTGCCTTAGCCCTTTCCCCAAAAGGCCACAGTTGCTGAATTTTCTTCTGACAAGTGCTTGATCACTAAAGCTGTTCCCAGTGTCAGTAACTGTTTCCACCTTTTTGTTTCCAGACCTACGAGTGGCCATGATTTCCCATTATTATTAGTTCTAGAAGGCCTCTTCAACGCTGTACACTTCTCTGTACTTTGCACATATACTTCCATTATATTCTCTTAATTACCCTTTTTAAATGTGCCATTTCACTACCTGTACAGATTCCTTCAGTCTCCTCTGGTTTTTCAGGGTGCATATTGTTTCTAACTTTTATAAACAGAGCAGGTCCTGAGTTAGGCTCAGATTGTCATGTGAATATATTTATTTTGTCCATTTTCTCCATCTCATCCCTAGAGCATTCTGATTATCATTGCTTAAATGTTAGGATTATGTTTGGCACAGAATAGGAAAAGCTCAAATAATGCTTAAACAAGATAAAAACTCATTTCTTTCTCGCATTAAAGAAGGTGAAATGCAGATGCCCATGGCATTTATGGAGCCCTCCTGAAGGCATCAGGGAGTCAGACTCTGTGCTTTGGAAACTGGTAACCAAGGGTTAACAGGACAAATCAGTGCAACTGCAACTTCTTACTCAGATCTTCTTGTTCTCAGAATGCAGCCTGCCACCAGGTGTCTATAATATTCTTGCCTAACACCACGATAACAAAATGTTGATTTAGTTTATTGCAGAGATTCAAGGCTTTACCAAGAAGCAGGCCAGAACCAGTCAGGACCACTGACCTTTCCTTGAGAATGCACGAATGTCCCATGGATGAACTTTTGATTTAGAAGGGCCTAAATCTCTACCTTGGCTCATGCTAAGGATGCCGTTTTTCTGGTCTTGGATGGCAGGAAACATAGGCAGAAAACCTACTCAGGCACAGACAACAGAATGACATCAACCCTCCCCTACTTACTGACTTCCTTTATCTGATTCTGAAGTCACATAGCTCCTCTGCCCTATATCCAGATCTTTTTCTCTTTGCCTTTAAATATCTCTGTGTCTCCCCTTTCAGGAAGGCAGATTTGAGGCTTGCTCTCCTGTCTCCTCATTTGGCTGCCTCTCCAATAAACACTTACCATTCTCCACCACTTAGTGATTGGCTTTGCTCCCCACGAGGCAGATGGACTTGGGTTGGACTTGGGTTTGGTTATACTTTCACTACTCCACCTACCCGAGAAGGTCCCAGATGACTATTGGATTTCTAGGCAATATATATGTCTTTGGGTAGAAGAATGGGGGAAGGACAGTTGGGGCCTACCTCTTCCCTGCAAGAAGACATCCTGGAAATACAGCATAACCATGCCTACATTTCATCGGCCAAAGCTAAGTCCAATGGCTACAGTTTGATGCAAGGGGAGCTGGGAAATGTAGTCTTACGTCTGGCAGTCAGTATGCTCTACTGAAAGCCAGACTTTCGATATTAAAGAAGGGAAGGATGGATATGGGGAGACAACATGCAATCTCTGTCAAAAAAGGTAACTGACATATTCTGTTGATCCTGTGAAGCTTTCAACATCTTTCCTACTGACTATGCCTATCAAATAGAAAACTTGCACAGTAGTGATTTATTATTTCTGGTTTCTTGTTGGATTGAATTGTCCATCTTCACTTACTCCTCTGCTTTCCTACATTATTTTTTCTTAACATTCTGCAATATGATTTGTATCCTAACACATTTATTTAATCTACTTGCTTAAAAATATCCCATCACTTCCTTATCGCAAAATCTAGTGTCATTTTTTTTTTTTTTGTTCTCATTCTCTTTAACTTTGTTGCAGCAGTCAAATTCTCCTCCCTTAAACTTCTTGCTTGGCTTCTGGCTACAATTTTTTCTTGTTTGTCCACTACCTCTCCGGATGCACCTGTTTTGGTTTCCTCTGATGGCTTGTCTTTCTTGATCCCATCAGCCTACTCTTACCATTTTCTAAAGTTTTAGGCTTCCATTCACCTCTAGCTTCATTCCTTGACTTAATGATTAGATACCACCTTACAGTTGAACTATATTTTTTAATGCCCGACACTTTGGTCCCAACTCCAATCTCATGTCTTTGAACTACTTTTAAGCAATTTCTCAACATTTCAAAGATGATATATGAAGCCATAGTGCTCTTCCTTTCCAAATAGTTCTCTTTCACACCTTCTCCTTTTATCAACACCACCACATTTTCCCTAGTCTCTGAGACACAAACTTTGAATCATCTTTTCTCGGGTCATTTTATTTAATCTACCATGTAGTCCTTTGGATTCTTCTTTTGAAATTTATTTTAGCTCTGCCCTTTCTTATCCTACAATCAGCCAGATGTTAATACTAGATGCTGAATCACTATAAAAACTTTTCTCCTCTATCATCCTGTGTGCACTTTGTGGTGTGTGTGTGTTTGTGTGTGCATGTGTGAGTCTTGCTAGTTTTTCCTGTACAGTAATAATAGCTCAGTGCTTACTGAGCACACACTATATGTCAGGGTATCTCCCATGTATTTTACATGTATTAGAGCATTTCATTCTCACAAAACCCAAAAGAGAATGTATTATTGTTATTTATATTTTTCAGATGAGGAGACAGAGATGCTGAGATGTTAAGTGACTTGTCTAAACTCAAATCTAGCAAATGAAAAGGCTGGGACTCAAACAGGCCGTAAGATCAGAGTCTGAACTCTTCAACTTTTGTAATATTTCCTCTCCTGTTGCTATTCGGTTAATGGATCGTGCCATACTGCAACTAAAAATCCTTCAGTCTGCCTGTGGCCTCAAGCATAAACTCATCAGTCTCGTTTTCTTGGCTCTCTGTAATCCAGCCCTACCTGATACATCCAGCTCTATTTATCACTGCAGTTTCATATATACAGTGTGGTATATTGCTTGTTTCATTTTCTTAGTTCCAAAATTCAATTTCTTCCTCAAGCTGTAATGTCCTTGTTTTCTCCTGGAGTGATGCTTTCTTGTTCATGTATCTTGGCAAACCATCTCCACTCTGGCTTAGCCCCAGAAATCACATATTGAAAAGCTGCCACTGGGAGGCCTGTCCCTTCTCGGACTCATCCCCAGAGTGGGGGCCTCTCTGTGGGAGAGGGAAATAAGATGAACAAAGACATGGAAATGTCCTCCACTTTGGTTAGTTATTCCTGTCATCCTTTAAACCAGAGCTCAGATACGATCCACCTTATGAATTAATCATTGCCAATAATCATAAAAAATAGAAGTTTTCTGCAAAACTGTATATATGGGCAAAGCGTTTCCTTTTGAAATGGAAGAAACTGAAGTGCACTGCATTTAAATAATTGACCAAGTTTTTATAGGTTCTAAGTAAGAGAGAGAACTGGACTAAAAACCTGGTTTTCTGTCCCCTACACCAATGTACATGTCGCTCTAGGAATTCCTTGGAATTGCACAACAAATAAACTGGGTGCTCCTTTCTTCCTCCTCATGCTGATTTAATTATTGTCCCCACTGGGGCTTCATTGCAAGGTTTCATTTGAAGAAAGAAATCTGCGGCTGAAACAATTTTGAGACCCAGTGTGTTATACTGAATCTGGCCCTCCACCTGTCCATGTACGGCCCACAAGCAAGAATGGTTTTTACATTTTTAAATGATTAAAAATATCAAAAGAAGAAAGCTATTTCATGACACATGAAAGTTACATGAAATTGAATTTCAGGGTCGGGAGTAAAATTGCATTGGAATGTGCCACACTTATTTGTTTATGTACAGTCAGTCTATAGCTGCCTACAACGGAGATGCCTACAATGAACAGTAGTGACAGAGACCCCACAGCCCGAAGAGTCTCAAATATTTTCTCCCTGGCCCTTTACAGAGCAGGCTGCACACCCCTGTGTTGTAGCAGGTTACAGAAACGTGTCTTACTGAGCTCTTCCTTCTCTGAACTTCTACACGACTTATAATTCATATCACACAATTTAGCTGCCTTGTGCGCCTTGTGAGATCATTTCAGAGTTTTAAAAAATTGTTTCATGTATTCTAACTTTTGTCTTTTCTGCCAGACTTCGAAACTCTATGAAGGCACGAGTGAGCTCTTACACAGCATTTTTATCCTCCTTCTCCTTTACATAGTTTGTAGCGTTACTGACTGGAAGGAGAGGTACATTTTTGAGTGTACAACAAATCGGTGTTGCAATTCATTGAGTCCAATGTCTTATGCTAGTTTCCTATGGAATCCTGGATGCTGCATTCTTTTGTTAGGGTTGCAGTAACACTACACCACAGGCTGAGGGGAGTATACAACAGAAATTTCTCTTCCCACAGTTCTGGAAGCTGGAGGCCAAGAGTCAGGAGGGGTTGCTTTCTCCAAAGGCCTCTCTCCTTGGCTTGCCGATGGCTGTCTTCTCCTTGTGTCCTCATGTGGCTTTCTCTTTGTGCAAGCGACCCTGGTCTTATAGGACGTCAGTCGTATTGGATTAGGGCTCCGCCCTTATGACCTCTCTGAACCTCAATTACCTGCCTAAAGCCTTATTTCCAAATGCAGTCATACTGGCAGGTAGGGCTTCAATATACGATTTTGGGGAGGGCATCATTCAGTCATAACAGATATCAAGGGATAATCTTTTAGGATGCTTGCTCCCTTTCTAATCAGATTGTGATATGCTGGAGTAGAAATCAAGCAGTAAGTAAGCATAACACAATGGTTTTATTGTCAGATTGATCAATAGTAGTTCAACATTTAATTCCTGACTCTCTCTGCTATTATTACTGACTCTAACCATGTTGGGTCTGATTGACTGTTTGCATTTATTTTTCTCGTTTCTCATTTCTAGAATGAAAAGTCTCTATAGCTGCAGACAAATCACATAAAAGAACAAAGTACAACATTGGAGACCTTGAAGGAAAAGAAAAAAAAAAGAAGATTGTGTCAAGTATAAGAGCATTTTCAATATTTACTAATGTCATTAGAACAGTTTTCTCTAACCACATGTGGGAACACCGGAAGAAAAAAAAAACCAAGCAGGAATCCCGTCATTGCCATGTGGTGTCTACGCTGTCAAAACCTCTCTCTGATAGGACAATGACTTGAGGCTGTTTATGATCGCCACTGGGTGCATTCAAGCCTGGTCTCCTGGGCAGTATTAGGCCGAGCAAGTGCTCGTCCCACTAAATGGGCTATGCAAAAAGCAAACTTACTATCTGACTTTGTCACAGAAAATTTAAAAATTACATAACTTTATAAAGAATAATTGCTTAAGATTTCGAGGTGAGGAAAAATATAGAATTATTTTTAAACTTAAAAGTGAAAAAATTGGCCTAACCTAAAGAACATATGGAAGAACACATTTCTGAATCGCACGCATACTGCTAAAAAAAAAAAAAAGTCCTTCTCTAGTCTCAGTTTTTCCCCCACCAGTGATATGCCAATTCCAGTTCCAAATATGTAAATCCCACCACTAAGGTGTCTGAGAGTGTGGTTGTTCAACCAAAACCCCACTGAAGATTTCCTATCACCGTCAACTTTGATTCCGGTTCTAGATCTCTTTCATACCATTCATAGCTACTGGTTGCAGGAAGGGATGGCAGGGGACAGGTGCAAGGAGGGTGTGTGTGTGTGTGTCTGTGTGCGTGCATACATGCATGTATGTGTATGTGTGATATTGCAATTGGTATAGAGGTGTGTTCTGTTCAGAAGAAAACATGAAAAAGATTAAGCAAAGTTTTTAAAGCATTAAAATAGCATTTGATAGTTTACTTAGAGGACTCCATACTTGATTTAAAGAGGTTGTGTGCTGAAGTGTGCAAAGCATGGTCTTTGGAGATAGCAAGCAGACCCAGATTCCAGTCCCTGTTCTACTGTGCGCTTGCTAGGTGACCTTGGGGAAATTGACTTACTTCTTCAGTTATCTAATCAGTGCACAAGAGAATTATTGTTTCTACCACAAGGGTGCATTTTTAAGACTTTTGGTGCTGCAACAAGAAGTTACAAAAATCATGCAAAAATTAGTGAAAATAGCTCAAAATTGACCTCATTTAAACTTAATGCAAAATGCGAAACAGTTATGCAAAAAGAATGCAAACAGCGTTACTGAAATAGTGCAAAAATAGTCCATTTTTTGGATGAATAGTTCCATGTAATTTTATCATATGCACAGATTTGTGTAACAACCACCTAATTGGAAGTCAAAACTGACCCATTACCACTTAGAAACTCTTGAGGGTGGTTTTGAATGCTGAATAACTGTCACAGCTGGTGGACTCCTATGGCTTCCTTTCATGGGAATGTTTCCTGATTTTTCCATCTCCAGGAATCTTAATTATGATAACAGCGTAGGCTCTTTCTTGTTTTCAGACATTTTATGATAATATCTAGGGAGTGTTTACATTAATATCTTTTTGGAAATGACAAAAGGATTTGTTAAAAATTCCCGAACTCACTGAAACAAGAGTAGTCTTCAAACGACTGTTCTAGAACAGGCTCTCAAGGTTAGAGCTAGGTTCTGGGAGAACTAGGGAATTTGTGCTAACCCTAATTTCTTTGCTCCTCCAACCAGTATCTCCCTCTGGGTGTTCTATGTGTACAGATCTGTGTAGGGAGGCCACCTTCTTAAACGTCGGGGCTAGAATTTTCTGTCATACAGTTTTTAATCTTTGCTTACCCATGCTAGGCTGCATAATTAAGGAGTTCTTTCTCTCATGAGTTTGTCTGTTCTTTCACAAATGTTTACCAGGTGCCTTCTCTGTAGTGAGCACAGAGCCAGGTGCCTGAGATATGGAGATGAAACCCTGCCCTGTGGAGGTTCACACTCAGCAGGAGTGACAGACTAGCAGATGAACAGGGTGGGTGTTGGGGATGCATGAAGCAATATGGAGATCCCAGGGAGGGTCTCTAGCCTGAGCTTGTGGGGAGACTTGGAAAGACTTCACCATTAAAAGAACATTTAGGCTGAGTTCTGAAAACCCCAGAGAAGTTAGCTAGGCAAAGAGAAAGAGGAAGGGAGTCACCAACATACAAGTAAAACTGAGACACAGATGATAGCATGCACCTACTATGGACACAAACTAGAGTGAGTGATGGCAAAAGGTGTGCTGGAGAGGAGAGGGGGCGATGCCACATACCGCCTATGCATGAGTTTGACTTGAGGGCTGGGTCCATGCCTGAAATGACACGGAGCCCTCACTTTCATTGACTCAGGGCACCTTTGCAGCACCATCCAGCTCAAGGGCTCTCGGTAGAGTGGGACCTGGCCCTTAATAGTGTTACTAATCTTGTGAGGCTCATCCAATGCATAGTGGGGGCTCTGATTCTGGAATGTTCTTGCTCTTGCTGTGATTATGTAATTTTTATCCTTGCTTTCCTTCTGCTTTGGTTTGATTCCTTTTAACTGAAAGGAAACCTCCAAAATGAGTTTGTGTTTGTACAAACTATATTCATTTCTGTTTTTTCAAATTAAGTTTTATATTCCTGTTTCTGCTTTTTTAAAATATAAATTCAAATTCAGAGAAACAAAGTAGCAAGAGCCAATTTACTTTTTTTGTTTAATGTAGAAAATCTATAAGAAGTGATACAGATACTAAAATATTCACGTAGGATTTTAAAAATATAGCACAGGAAAGAGTAGAATACTTCAAAAGAGAATATGTGTTTCTAGAGGAACAAGAAAAATGATGGACTAAAGCAGATCTCAGGACACAGATTTTATAATGTCTAAAAGATATTAACTCTGACAG
The DNA here is from genome assembly GCF_002007445.2 of Ailuropoda melanoleuca. Taxonomy (NCBI): domain Eukaryota; kingdom Metazoa; phylum Chordata; class Mammalia; order Carnivora; family Ursidae; genus Ailuropoda; species Ailuropoda melanoleuca. The sequence goes on from NC_048226.1 coordinate 33,772,934, forward strand.
CAGTCAACTACAATGAGTGACTAATTTTATTGTAGCCTTGGAAAAGAACCCTACACCCCAAGTGATTGTACAACAACTATAAAAATTTGACTGGAGTTCTCTCTAGTACAGAAGATTTTTCCTATTTCTCATCTGTCTGGCTAGGGGTATAGCTTTGACCTTCTTTCTGTCACTCTTCCAGAGAATATTCTTAACTCTATTCTGAAGTTCCTGTCTCAGAGTATTTTTGAAGCAACTGCATGAGTGAAATGTTACTAGCAGGGTTAAATTCCTGTGTTGCCTTTAAAACAAGGATTTCAAAAGGGCATATTTATATACTTCCAGCTTCCATTTTGTTAGCGCGTGTTTGATTTAATAACTCTCTCTTCGAGTGTCCACCATTGCAAAACACAAATCTGGCATTCTATCCAAAACAACATTGGAAGGGCCCAATCTTGGCAATTTCCTGAACTTACCAAAGCAAATGTTTCCAACTTGTTCTAGAGAGTTCTGTGTGCTAGATTCAGCCAGCAATTGTTTGTATTAAATGCTCAGAGTGTGCAACTTGTCTCCATGTCCTACTAATAAAGCCATGTCCTATAAGGTCTGTCAGGATTTCTCTCATTACCAGTTATCCTTTCTGAGTCATGAATATTAAATGGATGAAACTAAAGCAACTATCTATATGAAGCCAAATATGCAGTAAATTCAACAAATCTGGTCAAAACTTCAGTTTAACTCTGATTTTAAAAAATTATAGATACAATGATCACTTTTGACACAAAAGTATTCAAGGTCTGGGAGTCTCACCTTAAGCATGTCTCCTAATATCTCTTTAGATGATTTGTCTATAATTTTTAAAAAGATTTTATTTATTTATTTGACAAAGAGAGGGGGAGCAGCAGGGAGAGGGAGAAGCAGGTTCCCACTGAGCAGAGAGTCCAACATGAGGCTCGATCCCAGGACCCTGGGATCATGACCTGAGCTGAAGACAGACAGTTAATGGACAGAACCACCCAGGTGCCTCTGATTTGTTTATAATTGATAATCATTATTTTTCTCACAATGTCTTTGGACAATTTACATGATTTTAGATGTCTATATATATTAAAAATAAAGGTAAGAGTTAACAACAAATCTGATTGGTCAGAAAGTCGGTGTGGACCATCCAGGCCTCAAAGCTCACCCCAGGGCCCGAACTGGCAATCTGGAATGATGACCAGCAGTGGTTGTCCACACCCATTAAGTTAAGGCAAAAAATTCCAACTCGCTCCTACCCTTGACAATCTTTTGCCAGGAAGTCAGACAGACGGCTCAATAATTCTTTCCAGAATTATTCAACCTTGATGATGTCATTTATTGTCAAATGTTTTATTTTTATCCACTTTTGAGGGAAAAAAATCTGCAGCATCGTATTATTTGGTGAATTTAGTACACTATGGAGAAATCATCTCTATTGAGAGAAATGTATGCAATTACAGGTATATGCATGGAAATAAAATGATGATGATTCATCTGTGGTTGGTATTTTCCCAAAGTTGAATTCATTTACATTAATTCATCACTTAAAATGATATTGTCTGAGTTGACTGCAGAGAACGACAGTCATATAGAGCAACAAGTTTCCAAGTTTAAGATTAGAAGAGGAATAGGTTGTTTGCACTAGTTCTCATTCTTGTTACGACTGTTGTCATGAGAATGGATTCATGTTGTGCCATTTTCTATTTCTTTGTGCCATTTTTTTGTCACAAGAACAAGACATGAGAATCTCAATGGCTAGTGTTATCTGTGAAAGGCAGTAAACTATTCTGCTTTAACCTTTTATATGGTCTCTTTTTGATTGACTAGCTATTCTACCCCTTTCTCCTAAGTTACCAATGGTGTTAAAGAAAAGAAAAGGAATGGCTGCCTAATCAAATGGGAGAACATTAAAAAGGTCAAAGCAGTAGACTTGGCTGCTGGCTTTCACAGCATGGATGAAACGGTGTTTTAAAGAAAAAAACTTATTCTTGTGACAAAGATTGCAATAAGAATAGAAAATGTCAGATCAAGAATCTATTCATGGGACAATGATTGTGATGGGAATGAAAATAGTGCACACTTTACCCTTTCTTTTTATAATCATAGTCAAGTAACTTCATGTGGTGCCGCTTGGGAGCTGAACTTGAGAATTCCGAAACTGGAGGAAAAAATCAAAAGGAATAGTGAGGCATAATGTAAGAGGAATCAACATTTAAGTGACCACCCAAGGCATACACATGTCTCAATTACAGAATGTGGGTGGTTTTGAGTAAAGATCTGGTAAAATTGGTCTGCAGATTAACCACCTAGAGTTAAACAGGAATCTTAGTTCAATACTTCCATTGCTTTTGAAACACCAAACTGTGAACCTTTCTTTATTATGTAAATAATACAACTTATTTCTAAGTACGTGTAAACGCGTAAGTAGGTCATTAAAAAGCCACCACATATTATTTTTTTCCCTGTGACTACAAATGACGAATTACCTAACATTTCTTTCTAGGTTCTTTCTAGCATCGAACCCTAAGCTGAGACTTGCAGTGCACTCAAAAACTATTGAATTGAACTGAACTGAGTTTAAAAAGAAAATGTAATTGTTAAAAGTAGTATCCGACAGGAGTAGCCCCTCCCAAGTTCAAAGTGAATTTGAATGACTTATTTTAATATGTATGATGGTTCAGGTATTACTACTCAGATCAAAATATAATTAGGAAACCAAATAATATCTCAAGACTGCTATGCATTTACTGAGAAACACAACCAAGCAATAAAATGAAAACCTTTCGACTAACTGTCCAACTTAATAATTCACATGGTTGAATATTTGGCGCGTGCCTATATTTGCAACCAAAAACTCTACAAGTTCACCCCTGTTCAGTGACTCCTTCGCTAAAGCACTGTAAAGTTTTCCTGAAGTTTCAAGGAAAGAGAAATAAAAGAAGGAGGAGGAGGAAGAAGAAAAAGAAAGAGAAGAAAGAAAGAAAGAAAGAAAGAGTCATATATATTCATACTTGTATTTGTGATATTCATATGTGCTTTTGTGCATCATTGACATATTACATCAGGTTCAGGTGTACAACATAATGATTTGATATCTGTGGATATTGCAAAATGAACAACACAATTAAGTCTTGCTAATATCTGTCTCCGTTCATAGTTACAAATTTCTTCTCTTGCTATAAGAACTTTTAAGATCTATCCCTTAGCAGCTTTCAAATATGCAATACAGTATTATTAGCTACAGTCACCATGTTGTACATGACATCCTCATGACCTCCTTATTTTACCTGTAGCTTTTGTCCACCTTCACCCATTTCACTCAGGCCACCACCAATCTGTCCTGTATCTATGAGTTTGTTTTTTTTAGATTCCACATGTAAGTGAGATCATATGTTGTCTTTCTCTGTCGGACTTATTTCACTTAGCATAATGTCCTCAAGTTCCATCCATGTTGTTGCAAATGTCATATTTATGATTTTTTATTAACCTTATCCATATTGGGAAAGGATAATCAATAACAGACTGCTACTTTAAGACTTCAAAAGACAAGGATTTGATTGATTAAGGTTCTTTTTTATGATTCCATGATTCCTTTGAAGAGAGAGCAACAGATTTATCATCCACAACTTGAGACCACGAAGTTTACTTATCCCAGCAAATTTGGGGTTTCTTTTCCACTTGGGGAAGATCCTCAGAGATCAAGGCCGAATCTTGGTGTTAAGCATAAACATTAGTTCCGAAATCATCTTCCACACGCTATATTGGTATTTACATTGCATGATATTGTATAACGCAACCAGCAAACCCCAGAAATTCTGGAACACACAGACTTGAAAAAAAAAATAAACAGTAAGGTTTAGGTCAAATTCCTACATGCATTATTACTTTAAGGTTTGCCGTCACAGTGTGACTTAAAAAAAAGTCTTCGGTTGCAGTTTAAATTGTCAGTTTCTTGAGGGAAGGGGTCCTGCCTGCTCACTCCTGGCTCAGAGTCTGGCATCTAGGAGGTACTCAACAAGTATAAAGGGATGAATTCGTGGCTGTGTTAGAGAGACACTAGAGACTGGTGAGGCTCCGAAGGCCTTGGCACCTCATGCACTCGAGTATGGAGGGGAGTTCCTTACTCCGTTTCCAGGAGCTCCCATGATGCCAGAAGCCAAAGAGACATTTTAAAAACTTTTTAAAAAGACTGCATTTATTTATTTGACAGAGAGAGAGAGCCAGTGAGAGAGGGAACACAAGCAGGAGGAGTGGGAGAGGGAGAAGCAGGCTCCCCTCTGAGCAGGGAGCCCCATGCGGGGCTCAATCCCAGGACCCTGGGATCATGACCTGAGCCGAAGGCAGATGCTTAGCAACTGAGCCACTGAAGTGCCCCCTAATGAGACATTTTTAATACTGCCTGTTTCTGAATGGGCATAACAAAACTCCATCAGGGACTTAGCAGTAGTTGCCATTCTTTTGAAAGGAGACCTTCATGGCGTACTTCTGCACCTGGTTTTGATTTCAGGACTTTTGGAAGAATCTTACCCACAAATGCCTATCCACCTCCCTCAGTCTGACTGCGACATTCTACAGGAAAGCCCGAAGACTCGTCATGACCCTGGGACAGTGCAAGTAGCCTCAAAGAGTCAATTCCCAACATCTACGAATTATTATGTCCTCGGTGTAACTTGCTTTCCAGCTCCTGTGCTGCCAACAGACTTCTAAGGAGAGGAAAGGTAATAAGATAATGGAAGTTGGATAAGGTAATAATAAGATAGTGGACATCGAGAAGCTGGGGACCTCACATTCGCGGTGTTGGGGGAACACAGTCATGAAAAAGATACTACATTAGAATTATTGAAATTAATGCGACCAACTTTTCTTTATGCACCTTTGTCTGGGATTCAGTAGCAGTACCCCCCCCTTTTCTTTTTAAAGATTTCATTATTTTTTTGAGAGAGAGAGTGAGAGAGAACATGAGCAGGGGGAAGGGCAGAGGGAGAAGGAGAAGCGGACTCCCTCCTGAGCAGGAAACCTGACTCAGGGCTCAATGCTGGGACTCCAGGATCATGACCTAAGCCGAGGGCAGACACAGACGATTGAGCTATCCAGGTGCCCCAGTGGCAGTACCTTTTTAAAAAATAGAATTTAACTGTCTCCTCCTTGTTTTGTATTTCTGCCTGCCCAGAACTTCCTGCCTCAATTGAGCGTGATCTTCAGAAATAAAGTGCCCTGAGGGCTTTTCTTCTCTGCTCCCAACACTCTTCATCTCTACTAGTCAACTACGAACCCAGAGGTGTTCAAATCCAGAAGAACTTAATGTGTGCTTGCATTCATCATTCTGATTCTTTCTACTCTACAAGGGAGAAGCATTTTTCTCTCTTTCGCCTTATGAACAGTTGAAAAGAACATCTATATTCTTTTTTTTTTTTTAAAGATTTTATTTATTTATTCGACAGAGATAGAGACAGCCATCGAGAGAGGGAACACAAGCAGGGGGAGTGGGAGAGGAAGAAGCAGGCTCATAGCAGAAGAGCCTGATGTGGGGCTTGATCCCACAACGCCGGGATCACGCCCTGAGCCGAAGGCAGACGCTTAACCGCTGTGCCACCCAGGTGCCCCAAGAACATCTATATTCTTAATTCATGTTCTGAGGGCATGTCAGTTTTTGTCTTTGTCATTTAGAAGCCGTGATTCACAAACAAGGTTGGGTTCATTAACTGCCTAGGGGGACATTACCAGGTGGCTCTTGGTTTGATGTAAAAGCAGAAGTGCCCATAACATCTTGAAAGCAGGCAAATGTTTTACGTGAAAGAGATTTGGATCCAATCTGGAATTCCTTGGCTACCTGGAGGCCAAAGCACATTCAATGAACTGAATGCCAGTGTGAATGATGAGAGATCATCTATCTCTTCAGGAGATGCCCATTTGTTCTAACCTGCTGCCTCATTTAATGTAAATATTCAAGCTGACCTTTTTTTTCCCCATTATCTTATGGATTGTCCTTGAAATATAATATCAAATAATCTGGGATATGGGGTAGCTACTTAATGCAGTAATTCTTGCATTTAAGGGATTCTAATTTCCTTATAAAAAAATAAGATGACTTTCTATAGATTTAATCTTGATGAAAAATTTAAAAATTTTCTGATTCAAGAGCACATTAGATGTAATCATGGACAAGAAGGAGGTGATTGATGGAAGAAATGCACTATGATCTTCTGTTCATGGGCACTGTTTTGAGGGATTTGGAACTGGATATAAATTAATGGGCCTGCTTTACCTTTTCAGACTGGGTGGATATTAATTATAAACTCTTTAGAACAAAAAGGAAAAGATATTTTTCTACCTGTCGTCTGCTTTCTTCAATTCAGCAAAAGAATTGACCTAAATATCCTTTTGGCTGCACGGTGGCTGGGAAGTAATGTACTTGCAGCTTCAGAGTCTCGATTTGTCAGGGACCTTAGACATCCTTTATCTGAGCTTGGTCCAAATTGAGAAAGCCATGTGACAAGATCCGTGATAGCTGACCATATAGCCGCTGCTTATATATGGTGAATGACATGAAATTATGTATTTTCAAGGAAATCCAATTTATTTTTGAGTAACTCTTATTGTTAGAATTTTTTTTTAAATCAAACACAAAACTGCTTCTGTGTAATTTTCAGCTCTTACATTTGGTTCTGCTTTCTGGACCATCATTGAATAAATTGAATTTTACATGGCAATTATTCATACATGTAGCTACATGAAAGCTATTCATATATGTGGCATGCTGGATTTTGAAATCACACATTCTGAGTTTCTTCCACTGCTCCTCATACATAACGATTGAGACACTCGTCTTTTTTTGCCTTTCTTGGGATGTGCTCTACATTGCCAATGTCTTTCCTAAGGTTACACTGGTCAGAACTAAATATTTGTATCCAAATATCAGCTGAATAATAAAAAGTATGATGGTTCTTTCACCTGCTTTAATCTGAAAACCCTACTTCTTATGATGTAGCCTAGAATACCTTGTTCTTGTCAGCATTTGCTAATTGAGCTCATGATCATCTAAAAATCCAAGTGTCTTCCATCAAGAGCTCCTGACAAATCAGGCCCTCTCTCTTCTGTGCTAGTGCAATCATTTGAAGGGAAAATAATTATATTAAGGACACTGTTAATAGTCTTGTAGGGCAATAAAATCATAGCATTTTAGAATTGAATATGACTTTAGAAGTCATCTAGTACAATCATTCAATTTGACAGAGGAGAAATTTGAAAGTAGAGAGAAAATAAGTACATTTACCAAAGAACATGTGATAGTGTGTGCACAGAGGTGGGGCTAGGCCCTCAATCTTTAGATGTGCTGAGAACAGAAATACTGCTTAATAATTTCCTCACTAAGTCAGAAAGGGAAGAGTCTACTGAATGTTGATAGAATGAACTGGTTGAGCCCACTGGCTAATTTTATTCACTGTTATCATTAAATTAAGTAAGCTACATCCAGCTAGAGATTCAAATGGTAAAAGGCAACTTGCCATTTCTTTCACATGAAAGTGTAGAATCACATCGTCTTCTAAATACTCAGCCCCTGGCCACTTTAGGGTCTCAATGGGATTATGCGACTTTATCACTTTTTTTCCCCTCTTTTACTTCTTTCAAGTGGCAAAAGGACAGAGCAGCAGAAAAAGATGCAGTGGAACTAGAAACAGGAAACCACAGAAGAGAAACTGTTTCTTTATCTCGTTCCCTGGCAGTTACTCCTCTTCTAACAGTGAGAGAGGGAGTGAGGCGGGTTTTGTCAGATAAGCAGCAAGAGGTGCTTTGACGAGGTTGAGGACAAACTCCCTGAACATTTAGAATTAATTTTAAGGAGAAAGAAAATTTCAGGACTCGTGAGAAAGGTATAGAATTGTGCCCCAAGTTAGTTGTTATGAGTGGGGAGCAGAAAAACATAACACAGTTGATTGCAAGTCTGTCGACATAACCCAATTGCCTGTGCAACTGAACATACGTAGATTCTAATTCCGCGGGTCTGGAAAGGTTCCAGCGCTTTCAAGAAATGTTCCCCAAGTTAGTGTGGTGTGAAGTCAAGGTTAAGAACCACTGATACGTGGTTCAGAGCTCGGGCTATGCAGTAGGTCAGCTCATTTCGCATCTAAGCTGATCTCTTACTAACTATATGTCTTTGCACCAGTTAGATACCCCCCCTAAGTTCCATTTCCTCATATGTGAAATGGAAATAATATTGGGACTGGCGTTATTCTTATGAACCAACTTCATAAGCTTGTTATGAAAATTAAATAAAATTACACCTCTCAAGTGCTTAGCACGTTACCAGGTACCCAGTAATCATCCTATGCATATTGGCAATCTTGAGTATTTCTTTAGAAGTTTCTCTAAGATGCTATCTTTATAAATATGATACTGATATATATATGTGTATATATATGTATTTTAAAATTGGAATGTGGGCAGCAAAATGTGAGAATCTGCTGGGAGGGGCTGGATTTTATGGGCTGGCAAACAAGATGTAGTGTGTCAGAGGAACAGAGAGGGCTGAAGTGTACTGCTTGTTGTTAAAGAACAGTCTCGGATGCCGCATGAGCTACTGGATTAAGAGAGAAGATCAAGCATTCCAGGAGGTTAACGTACATTGAACACCTGTTTCGTCCCGTTATTTCGTTGAATCCTCAGACCCCATTTATGACATCATTACTAATGTTATTTCATTTTCAGACAGGGCAGGCAGGACTTGGAGTGCATAACAGATTTGTGAGATACACTGTTAGAAAGCGATGGAGACTCTCAAACATAAGAGTAGTAATTGTCATTTGAATCACAAAGTAACAGTTGAAGAGCCGCCACCTAGTGGCCGTCTACCCAAATTGCAGGTTTGTTTATTTGAAGATTGAAGACCTTTGACATTCAAAGTTTGGGCCCAAAACTAAGGTTCTGAAGTCCAAGAAGGGAATTTGTCTCAATATTTGTCACCACACCGACCAACCAGTTTGACTAAGATCCCAGCATAATATATAAGATATAACATTGTTTTGTCATCAGAAAAATTTGGGTTCGGACTTTATAGCATTTGTGATCTTGGACACATTTCTTAAAACTTTGTGTGTGAGATTTATTTCCTCTTATGCAAAATAGGGATGAAGTTCCATACTTTTCAAATTTCTTTATGCATTAAAAATAATATATAACCAAAGAATTTAGCACAGCTCCTGGCACATACTAAAGGCTCAGTGAATGACAATGCACTTGCTTCAAGCACATACTTAACTTACCTAAAAGCAGCTATGGAGAGAGAAAGTGGAGAGGGAGATGAGAGGGAAGGACAGGGAGAGGAACAGGGGGAGGGGAAGGGGGAAAGCGAAGCAGAGGGGAAGAGAATGATTTGCAGCAGGGGAAGGAGTGCAGAAACCAAAAGCAGAGAGAGAAGAAGTTAATAAATGGTTGGAGTTCCTAAGCATTTATTTCTAGACATAAAAGTGTGTTTAAGTGACTTTATGAGGGTAATTTTGGCTTAATTTCCTTCTTATGTTTCGACTAAAAAACTAAAACTAAAACGTCCCCCACTGGATTAGTAGTAACAACAACAGCAAAACAATAATATAATAACATTACAGTATATAATGATATACTGAATATGTCTCTCTATTTTAAAGGTACCAATAAGGACTCAGTAAGGTACGTTTAAAAAGTAAAATGCTTGGCCAATAATGGTTGCTCTGAAATGTGAGTTCTCTTCTTCATTGCTGCAGGCACAGCCTCTAAAAATTTCTACAAAGTGTCACTCACCTGCCAGACCTTTAAATAGGCCACTTAATTATAATTTAGAAATCTAAGCTTTTTTCTCCTTGCAGAACATTGAGAATTTTCTATGAAATGAATTGATCATTTGCTTTCGCTGAGGATTAAAGCAGAGTTATTTTCTTAGTGACTGTGGACTTAATTTGAAAGGCACACAAATTTTGTGACCTATGTTGAAATATGGGAACCTTAAAATTACATTTCTTGATTTACTTAGTTTACTTGCAATTCAATTAAAAAATTAGTTATGATCATTAATTGATATCTAACTCTGGCTTCCACTCCTCAAGTTTTGTTATCTAAGTTTGTTGCTGTTTTGATCAATTTGACAACTTATAGTCAAATGAATACAGTAAAAAATATATATGTATATATAGCTGACTCATTTGAAAGTTCAGTTTAATGGCAAGATGATAAGCTACTTTTTTACCTACTCTCCTAGGAAATTTGAGCATGCCTGCAGCATCCAAACCTTGGAGGCCAACTCTGGATTGTGAACTGTTAAATTTTCCCCCCTCAGCTCTTCTAGAAGATTTCATGACGACCAAAAGGAGAGCTTTTATTGAAAATGACGGTTGTTGATCTCACATGGGTCATTGCAAGCATACCTTTTTACCCTTACTCAGACATTTCTTAAAACATTCAAACAACAAAGCAAGAAGCAATCCAAACTCTTTCTTCTTCAAGTGAAATTAAGTTGATAGTGCTATCAAAATCATCATCTTTATCTCATTGTCCCTATCACCATCATTGACTAAGTCAATAATCATTACATGCGTTGCACTACAAAATGGTAACCACGCAGACTCTGATCTTTCATTCTTCTACTGGGGAAGATGTATTCAAATGCATGGTCACAGAATAGAGATATTAAAATGACCAATGAACAGACAGACACAGATGTTGATATCTCTGGAGATGTCCACAGCAAAAGGCATTATCTAGGTTCATGGTCAACCTGCAGCTATGGAAAGGTCCCTCCTCCATAGGGACCTTTTGAGATTCTTCCCTATTTTCCAGCTCAAATGACCCTTCTTCTAAGAAGTTTCATAAGATTCTTTAGGCACAATGAATTGTTCCCTTCTCCAAATTCTTTAGTGTTTATCCAAGTCTGTCTGATATCAGACTAAGAGGCGTGTGTCTTGTATATCCACCACAGGCACTAGTGTGCTGCACAGAGTAATTATGAGAAATAAAGGATCTTTCTAGTCTGAGTCTTTTCTCTCCCACTGTAGTGCTCAGGGATTCTGTTACTCCCCTTCTCTCTCCGGGTCATGGGCCACACGCTTGTGTGCTCTTCTCCCTGGGGAACAAGACAGAAAACTTCTTCTTCTTCCATGCTAGCTCTCCAGATAAACTCCTTATTGCAAGAGTTGTCTCCTAATCATTCCAGACAGATAGAAGATAAGAAAGGGGAACGCTCTTACACTGCTGGGGGGAATGCCAGCTGGTGCAGCCACTCTGGAAAACAACATGGAGGTTCCCCAAAAAGGTGAAAATAGAGCTACTTTACAACCCAGCCATTGCACTATTGGGTATTTACCCCAAAGATACAAATGTAGTGATCCGAAGGGTCACCTGCACCCCAATGTTTATAAGAGCAATGTCCACAATAGCCAAACCATGGAAAAAGCCTAGATGTCCATCGACAGATGAATGGATAAAGAAGATGCAGTATATACATGCAATAGAATATTACACAGCCATCAGAGGCACCTGGGTGGCTTAGTTGTTGAGCGTCTGCCTTCGGCTCAGGGCATGATCCCGGCGTTCTGGGATCGAGCCCTGCATCAGGCTCCTCCATTAGGAGCCTGCTTCTTCCTCTCCCACTCCCCCTGCTTATGTTCCCTCTCTGGCTGGCTGTCTCACTCTCTGTCAAATAAATAAATAAAATCTTTAAAACAATAAAATCTAAAAAAAAAAAAGAATATTACACAGCCATCAAAAGTGAAACGTTGCCGTTTGTGGATGACGTGGATGGAACTAGAGGGTATTATGCTAAGCAAAATAAATCAAGCAGAGAAAGACAATTATCATTTGATCTCACTCATATGTGGAATTTAAGAAACAAAACAGAGGGTCATAGGGGAAGGGAAGGAAAAAAAATAAGATGAAATCAGAGAGGGAGACAACCATAAGAGACTCTAAAGCATAGGAAACAAACTGAGGGTTCCAGGAGGGGAGGTGGAGGGGAGGATGGGGTAACTGGGTGATGGGCATTAAGGAGGGTACACGATGTAATGAGCACCGGATATTATATAAGACTGATGAATCACTGACCTCCACCTCTGAAACCAATAATATATTATATTTTATTTAATAGAATTTAAAGTTAAAAAATTAAAAAAAAAAAGAATAGGAAACTTGTCAGAAGAGTAGGGGTAGGGACAAAGATTTGGAATGTTTTGTCAGGTTCTTATAGTCATACTGCCTGGCTAATAGTTTCTGAATAACTTTTCTTTTCCTTTTCCTTTTCCTCTTTTTTCCTTCCCTTCCCTTTCTTTTCTTCCTTTTCCATCCTTCCTTTCTTCCCTTCTTCCCTCCCTTCCTCCTTTCCCTCCTCTCTCTCTTTCTTCCCTCTCTCTTTACGCAGATTACCCTGTCCTCTTTTATCTTGAATGTGCTACCTCTTCAGATTTAATCTTCCTTTGTCACTGCTTGTTTCCCTCATGTCTTCTTTAGAGCTTCTACCATGGGGGAAACCACAGTTAAGTAATATCCATTTATATATCTCCTCGTCTCAAGGGGTCAGTTTTCATGTCTGAAACCTCTCTGTTGGCTTTCTACCTACCAGTCTCTTCTTGGTCCAACCTGATTGATAGATTGATTGAATTCACTCAAGATATTTAAAAAATGAATAAGGCATGCATGGTCCTCCACATTCAATAACTGTTATCTATTAGAGTAGAATTATAAGTTCAAAATGTTGCAATACTTTGTTATAAGCTACAGAAACAAAGTGTGTTTGGTAGAACTTGTGCAAAGTTGATTCAGTGGAGGTAAGATTGTCTTCAACAAATGTTGCTGAAACAATTGGATATCCATACATAAAAAATGATCTTTGAGCTATACCTTATACCCCATATAAAGACTAATTCAAAATCCATTGAGCACCTCCTATATGTAAAATCTAAAGCTATAAAATTTACAGAAGAAAACAGAGGAAAAATCTTGTGATTTTAGGTTAAGGAAAGATTTCTTAGATATGATGCCAACAAACAAACCGGAATGATTGACAACTTGGACTTCATTAAATTTTAGAGTGCCTGTTCTTCAAAAGAAAATGCTAAGAAATGAAGTATAAGCTGCTGACAGGGAGTAAATATTTGAAAATAAATATCTGATAAAGAACTTATATCCAGAATATATAAAGAGCTGTCAAACTTAATAATAAGAAAACCAAAAGCAATTAAAACCTGGGCAGGAGGACCTGGGTGGCTCAGCCAGTTAAGTGTCTGGCTCTTGGTTTCAGCTGGGGTGGTCATCTCAAAGTCAATAGATCGAGCCCTGTGTTCAGGCTCTGCACTGGGCATGGAGCTTGCTTAAGATTCTCTCTCTCCCTCTCCCTCTGCCCCTCCCCCGTTCTCTCCCTTTTACTAAAATAAATAAATAAATAAATAAATAATAAAATCTTTTTTGAAAAATTGGGCAAAAGATTTGCACACTTCACTAACAAAGACATGCAGATGACAAATACATGACACTCATTAGTCATTAGAGAAATGTAAGTTAAGACCATAATGAGGTCTTGATATTCACCAGGATGACACTAATCACAGAGCCAATCAGAAAGCGTTGGAGAGGATGTGGAAGACTGAACTCTCAGATACGTTGGTGGGAATGTAAAATGGTGCAGCCTCTTTGCAAAACTATTTGGCGACTTCTTAAAAAGCTAAGCATGCACTTACCAGAAGATTCAGCCATTCCACACCTAGGTATTTACCCAAGAGAAATGAAAGCATTATGTCCACCCAATGACTTGCACGAAAAAGTTCACAACAGCTTTATGCTAAGAGTCCTGTACTGGAAATAATCCACATGTCCCTCAGAAGGAATAAACAAATCATGGTTTGTCCATACAATGGCATGTCACTCAGCCATAAAAAGGAAAAGACTATTGACAACAAAATAATTATGATTAGTAAAAGCAGCCAAACAAAAAGAGTGTATATTGTACATTTCCAGTTATATAAAGTTCAAGTAAATGCAAACAAATGTATAGTTACTGAAAGCAGAGCAGTGGTTGCCTGGGGTGAGGGAAGGCTAGGAGGGAGGGATAACGGGAAAGCAGGGGGATGGAAGATACGTCCATTATCTTAGTTTTGGTGATCGTTTCAGCAGTACCTACATGTGCCCAAATATTGGATTGTGCACTTTAAATAGGTGCAGTTTATTTTATGCCAGTTCTATCTCAATATAACTGATATAAAAGGTAAACTGGGAATTGACAACAGTTACCACATGAAGAAGAGAGTGAAACACTTGGCTTTATTTTAATATCATCTATCTATCTATCTATCTATCTATCTATCTATCTATCTATCTACCTATTTATTTAAATTCCAGTATAGTTAACATATAGTGTTATATTACTTTCAGGTGTACAATATAGTGCTTCAACAATTCTATACATCACCCAGCGCTCATCACGATAAGTGTACTCTTAATCCCCTTCACCTATTTCATCCATCTCCCCACCCACCTTCCCTCTGGTAACCGCCAGTTTGTTCTCTATAGTATAGTTCAAAGTCTGTTTTTGGGGCTTGTCTCTTTTTTGCTTTGTTCATTTGGTTTTTTTTCTTAAATTCTGCATATGAAAGCATATGGTGTTTGTCTTTCTCTGACTGACTTATTTCATTAGCATTATACTCTCTAACTCTATCCATGTCATTGCAAATGGCAAGATGTCATTGTTTTTTATGCTGAATAATAGTCCAGTGTGTATATATACAACATCTACTTTATCCACTCATCTATCAATGGACGCTTGAGCTGTTATTATAAATAGTGATGCAGTAAACATAGGGGTGCATACATCTTTTCAAATTCGTGTTTTCTTATTCTTTGAGTAAATACCCAGTAGAGGAATTACTGGATCATAGGGTAGTTTTATTTTTAATTTTTTGAGGAACCTCCATACTGTTTTCCATAGTGGCTGCACCAGTTTCCATTCCCACCAACTGTGCACAAGAATTACTTTTTCTCCACATCTTCACCAACACTTACTGTTTCTTGTGAAACATTTGCTTTAAATCATGAGGGATGAATGAAAGTTTGCCAGGTGGATTGAGTTCGAGTCAGGTGTGGGGAAGTGAGCTTGGCTTTTCTAAGAAAAGGGAAGTGTATACCCTGTTCTGGGATGATTCTTAGGCTGTCGTGTGCTGGGAGCAGTACAAAGAGGCCAGAGGGGGAGGCAGGAACTAGGCTTTTTTGTTGGGACTTTGGTTAAGCAGGTAAGAAACCACTGCAGAGATTCAGGCAGGGGCATGAAGTGGCCATATCTGAAATTTATGAATATAATTCTAGTTGCTGTATCAGAAAGAATAGATTTGAGAGGATGTGTGTATACGTGAGTGTGTGTGTGTGTGTGTGTGTGTGAGAGAGAGAGAGAGAGAAAATGAGAGAGAGAATGAGAAAGAGAGAGGGATTGGGTCAAAAGAGATAGAATAGATATCGGAGAGCCAGAAGCAGGAAGATCAGGGCAAATCTGATTGCAATAGTCTAAGTGAGAGACAGTGAAGGCCTGAGCAAGAGTAATGAGGTGGGAGAAGAGGGAACAGACATGAGTGAGCTTATCTGGGTAGAACTGATGGGACCTTTGATCGTTGATAGCCATTTGGGTTGGGCAGCTGAGGGAAAGGAAAGAGTCCAGGATAACTTTCTGGCTCTGGTGAATTGTGAAGACAATAACCAAGTTAAGTAAAGAAAGAGGAACAAGTTTGGGGAATCCCACAATTTGGGGTGCACTTGCAAATAACAGGTGGAAATATCCACTAGTAAATGAAAGACAAGAATATAAATGTTAGGAGAGATTGGCATATTACACATGGAAAGATAAGTGATGAAGAATGCAGGGCACAGTGGGGAAGTAGTGGCAGAGTGATGAACTTGCCATCATTTCAGAAGAACACTGGAGCCATCAAAGAACTTCCTCTCATTCCTCCTTCCCCAGGATTTAGGCTTTGGGACTACTGTGGAAAGGGAGATCATAAGTATCCTTTTCATCTCCCCTTTCCGCTCTTCCTTCTTCCATTCCTAGAGAGAGACATTTTGTGTGGTCAGATCTGGAAAGTCTATCTTGGATTGAGTGATAGCTGGTGGGAATGGTGAAAATGATCAAGGAGTAAAGACCAGGGGAAAGAGATGCCTGAAGTGTCGTACTTGAGTGGGAAGCAGAGAGGGACTGGTCAAAGATGGCAGGTGTCTCCATGAAGGATGCTGGGTCCTAAGAGAAGACAGAGAACAGGTATAAGTTAAACAAATTTATGGGGAGACCCATATGAATGCCTACCTTGATCCATTTGAGAGTGAGTCCTTTAAGGCACTTCCCCACGGTTGGTTCCTAATAAATGCTTTTGTACTGGTGGAGGAACTAACAGTAGGCACTCAATACATGTCTATTAATGGTGATAATATAAACGGGCTGGAGATTAGCTGGGGTGGAGTGGGAAGAGAGCGTTTACTGGTGTAGCATTATTTTCCTCTTTTGCTACCTCACATTTATTATCCTTAAGCTTCTGTTGTTTTGCTCAGGCCCAGGATTCTTGCTCACATTTAGGATGGCTTCCTATGCTCCAAATCACCTTCTGTGACACAACCCAGGGACTCTCTTGTCCTTTGTCTCCTCTTTCAAGCTGTCTCACCCACTTGGATTTTTGGTGGACTCTCCCAGCCTGGTTGTGGGAAAGGATATAGTCTCCCCAGC
Organism: Ailuropoda melanoleuca; assembly: GCF_002007445.2. Taxonomy (NCBI): domain Eukaryota; kingdom Metazoa; phylum Chordata; class Mammalia; order Carnivora; family Ursidae; genus Ailuropoda; species Ailuropoda melanoleuca. The sequence goes on from NC_048226.1 coordinate 33,789,645, forward strand.
TCATTGTTTCCTTCCTGATACTGAAGATAGGCACACCAACCACTTGTGTTTTTAGGTTTTTGTTATTAATCACTATGGAAAACTTACAAAGGATAGCAAAAATATAAATTGTGAGAATGATACCAAAGTTACCTAACCCCACACAACATTCACGTGCTTGTCTTATCCTATGCTTGCACTAGCTCGTATCTTGCATTTCCTACCTTCTTTAAAACAAGGCTTATTTTTTAAAGATTTATTTATTTATTTGAGAAAGAGAGAAAGTGAGAGACAGAGCATGAGTGGAGGGGGAGGGGCAGAGGGAGAGAGAGAAACAGACTCTACTGAGGAAGGACCTTGATGCGGGCTTGATCCCAGGACTCCAGGATCATGACCTGAGCCAAAGGCAGATGCTTAACTGACTGAGCCACCCAGGTGCCCAAAACAAGGCTTAATTTTTAAGAAGGTTCAGAGAGATTACATTAATATATGCCCGACTCTCAGCTAGCCTAGGGTAAGCGAATTAGACCCCTAATCACCCTTAGACTAAATGACACATGCCCAGAATATTTCTTCAGAATCCCAAGCACAAACGATTACTCATTTCTACTCTAAAAAAATCCTAAACTGCTCACTTTATCTTTTGCATTACAAAGACAATATTGGGTATATTTATGTACATACACAACCTGCACTCATAATTGGAATAAAACTATAACTTTATATTGTTTGTTCCACTTAAGATTATAGATATTCTGCTGCACTACCAAATAATTTGGAACATGTGACTCTAGTGGCTACAAAGCATTCCACCATATGGATTTACTATAAATTTAACTACTCCTGGCTATCTAAATTGGTTCCAATTATTCAATCTTATAGAAAATACCTCAATGAAGTCTTTGTATACCTTAGCCCCATTTCCGATTATGGATTTCAGTTAAGTACCTAGAAGTAGAATTTCTTAGGCAAATAGTTAAGTATCATTTTTAAAACATGCACAAAATTGGTATTCTGAAAATTTACATTAATTTAAAGGAGTTTCTAACACAATCACCTTTGCCTTTTTCAGATCCTGGCTGGCTTTTTTCTGAGGCTTTATCAGGTATCCAGATATGAATCTTACAAACACTAAGGATCAGGAAGTAAAAAAGTCAGTCCATGGGTTTCAGGCAAGAATACATTGCCAAGAATTTCTATAGCTACATCTTAAAGGTCCTATCCTTTCTAGTATTTTTATTTTGGAATGTTACAAAATGGTATTAAGAAATCTTATACACTTCCCAGCAACCCCAAATGTTAGCATGTCACATAATGAACCATTAGTACAGTTCTCCCAACCAGGAAATTAATATTGATAAAATACTATTAACTCATCAAAAAGCCTTATTCAGATGTTGCAAACTGTCCTGTTAGTGTTCTTATTCTGGTCCAGGATCCAATCCAGGACCCACATCCATTTCTCTTTATTCATTTCCATTCTGGGAAAGATTAGGCCTCTTTGTTTTTGAAAAAACCTTGACTTTTTAAAAATTATACTGGCCAGGTATTTTGCAAAATGTTCCTTAATTTGTGTGTGATGTTTCCTTGTGACTAAAATCACGGTATGTATTTTTAGCAGGAATGCCACACAAATGGCATTGTTCCTTTCTCATTACGTCTTATCAGAAGGCATAGGATACGGATACATCTCCACCAATTACTTGTGGTGTAGTTAACTTTAGTCGTTTATTTAAGATGGTGTCTGCCAAGTTTCTCCACTGTAGAGTTACTATTTTATACTTTGTAATTGGTAAGACTCCTGCGGAGAGACACTTTGAAGCTCATCTAAAATTTTCGTGTGTGTGTGTGTTATTATGTTATTAGATGTTATTATATCGGTACTATGATGTATGTATGTAACTTATAAATAACTTCTGTATATCCATACTTAGTTATATGTGTATAACTTATAAACAACTTATCCATAGACATACTTAGGTAGAATGCTCAAATATTTTTTATTGATAGGGTTACCTAACCAAAAATATTTTGGAAATTCTGACTCAATTCATGTTCTTTCCTTACGCTAAAACGACTTCCTCATTGTTTCTATTTTTTTTTAAGATTTTATTTATTTATTTGAGAGAGAGAGAGAGATTGGGGAGAGAGGTGAAGGAAGGGGGAAAGGGAAGGGAAAGAATCCCAGGCAGATTCCACACCCAGCACGGAGCAGTACCCAGGGTTTGATCCCATGACCCTGAGATCATGAATCTAGCCAAAACCAGCAACCCAGGCATCCCTACCCCATTGTTTCTTACCAAAATAGTCTACAGCTAATTCTGCTCTAACTTTTCCCTTATCCACATTTTATGCTTTCTGAGAACTGTACATATTTTTAACAGTCTGCCTTATCTGTTTGCTAGTTTTTGAAACACTCTTCATTTATTCCCATCCTCACTTATCTAGATTTTAAGGTAGTCAGTTTGCCTTGTATATGTTATATATGTCATATTGCATGTGTCATACTATATGCTATATTTTTTATTAGGCCATGTCCTCTGAAGCTAGTGTCTGCGCTTGGTTTATTTCTGTATCTTCCATAATATGAACATAATGCCATGCACATAAAAAGCTCTCAATTAGGCTTTGTTTATTGACTGAGTGAGAGGATAAACATCTGGTACGATGTTTGCATAGTGAGGAAACACAATTATTTTGGTTCAATGACTGTGGCAGACGTTGTTGGGTGGCTAACCAAGTCACCATTTCCAACTTCTTTCTAGCCAACTTCCAGTTAGTGTGTTGAACACATCATGCAGTTCTAGCAAATGAAAGGGAACAGGAAGACTGATATGCAGTTCTGGGAAAAGCTTTTGTTTTTCTCATATAGCCACAGAAATTGTGCTTTCTTCCAGCTCTTTGCCTTGAGTGTAGAGACGATGGCTGGGTTGCAGCAGCCTTATTATGACCATGAAGGATAGATCAAAGTAGTGGCACTGTTCCTTACATCTTTAGACGAAAGAAGCAAAACCGGAACCGTTCACTTTTGAACATCTTGCTGTGTAAGAATACAAATCCATGTTGGCATAAGCCCTTATAGTTGCATTCTTCCTACTTATTTAGCTAAAGTATTTCTGACTTACACTCCAATAGACCAGGGAAGGAAGAACTGTTCTTTGATCTATTCAGAAACACTTCATTGAGAAGGGAGATTTCATAATCATTTTTGTAACAGGAGAAATGACCTGGGACATTTGTATTAGCAGAAACGGGAACTCCCATGATACAGTGCTGCCTTGGATGCTGTCTGGAGATGGGGATAAGAAACAATATCAAGACCTCTCATTTCTGGGCTGTGCCAATGGACGAGGTGTGGGAAGGCCAGAGTTGAGGACAGTGACACACACTGTTAGGGCCTTAAGAGCTGGAAGCATGAAGGCCCAGTTCATAATGGGACAGGGAGACATGGGAATTAGGTGAAGATCATCAGTGGAAGTACTAGAAAGACACCAGAGATGTCCAGCATTTGGGGCATAGAGGATGGGATCAAAAAGTTGGAACTTGAACCTCATTTCTGCTACATACCAGCTGAATGAGCTGGCCAATTCATGCTCTTTCTGAAGCTCAGTTTCCTCCCTATGTGATTATAAAGAGCTTTTATTACCTTTTTTTGAGGCATACACCTCAAGAGGGATATGAAATGATTTCTCCAGTGGAGGACCAAACTAGTCCAACTGCAGCATGATTTTATGCTACATGTTGTTCATAAATGTGGAAGAGAATTCTTTAAGATGTATTGTCCCTTCCACTGAGTCTCAACCAGGGCAAGGGATGGTTCCAAATACAAGGTGCCCCTCTGATCTTGGGGTTCTTCGAGTGCTGGGGTTTCAACGGTGGTGAATAAAGACCTCTGGCTTTCTGCTCAGCTTCAGAGGCAGTGACAGGAAAGTCCATTTCAAATCATCTTTGCAGTTTAAACCCCTAATAGCTTTCAAGCCAATAGTAGTTGATGAATGTTACGTTTTGGTCTTTTCACCTTTTTAAATTGGGGAACCTTGTGTAACATACTATTTTTGGTAGGGGTTACTACTCAAAGCCAAACTCGTTCAGCCAAGAACACTAAAAATACCCTTGGTTTCTGCCAGTCAATTTTCTTCTATTTTCACAATTAGTGGTTCTGCCTGGAAACTGCCTGCCAACATGCAAATCTCGTCCAAGGGCTGATGGAAATTTGAGAATGTGCTAAGCTGTGTAAGGTTTAAGAGCAACATTATTCATTCACTATTTGAAATATTTAAACAAATGTAAATCAAAAAAAAAAGGATGAAATCTCATTATAAGAAATGAATGGCTGCTTTCCACTCTTTCTACACTATAGCCTTGATACCCATTTACATGCCATTTGTAATATTAATATTATCATAGTGAAATAAATCACATCCTTCACTTTTACATTTTTAATTACATTTTACTGCATTTGTTCTTTTGTTTATAGTTAACTAATAAAATATTTATTACATCTTACATATATGATGGTGTTTCCGTATTTTAATCAGATTTTACACATAATCTTTTCTCCCTCTTTTAGTATCTTTTTTATGACCCTACACACCACAGGATGTTGTTTTGTGGAAAACCTCATTATTTTTTAATGCGTGGCTATTTATTAATGTATTGTGTATATAACACACTATGCATTTCTTTGAATTGATGAATACATTTACATCCACTTGAGAATAAAAATTCCCTTAAGGGCCAATCTCACATTTCTCTCGCTGTGTTGCCAGAAGCCTATACTGATTATTTTTCTTGTTTTGTTGAGGAGCGGAGAGTGAAAAGGGGAGAAAAGGACAGAGAAAAAAGACAGATACAATGAGCAGTAGTTTAAAATTTCATTTTCTGAGAAACCTTTCTCCTGAGGTAAAAAATTAATGCTCATTGCAAAATGGAATTTTCAGAACATGCAAATTAATTTACCCTTTGCAAAATCTTATATTTGATATGCATTTTATGTTGAGCACTTGGCCTGCTGTTTCTCAAGTTATTTTCCGTTGTATTTGTTGAATTACCTCCTCTATTGCTCCACCACGTTGCACTTAGAGGATTAGATATTAATTGAATGATAAGTGAAGAACACAATTAACTACAGTGGCAGGTACCACTGAATACAATTTTATAGCTATACAAAACAAAAGGCTTTTTCTCATTTCAAATCCTGCTACTAACCATAAGCCCTACTCCCCAAAAGTTGGAGAGTCTTTGCAAATCATAAGAGTAAGCAAGAAAGAAACAATATCTCTTTCCCTCGGTAATTCATCCACTGCAGCATTTGAGAATTTTTCTGGGGCTCGCTGGGGGTGGGCCCTGGCCATTCATCTTGCTAGGCATTCTGTCCTATGACCTTTGAGATCTTTGAGGGACACCAGTCTGGGCTCTTTTTGGAATAACACAGGACACTGTTTCGCATAAATGGCTGGGAAGACCAATGACCTTAGCAGCTTTATTCTTTGTTCTAGTGAGCACTTGCTAGATTTAAGTGGAAGACTGGTGAAAAAGAGGTGGGGAAGTTTTTCTCTTCCCTTCTCCAGAGAGAGTTTTGGATGCTGCAGGGAAAGCATGGTACAGAGAGAAAAATGTCCCTATGTTATTTCCCTTCCTGCTGGTGCAGTTTTGCCTGACACCCTCAATTAACTGCACGCTCACGGGACCATTGGAAGTATTTCTGTGACAACTCCCTATTTTTTAAATGCTTCTCTCTTTCCAAGAAATATACTTAATTTTCATATGGTATGAAGAGGGTGCTGAGCAGAAAATTTATTGTGACCTCCAATTTCAATAAGTAAATGTGTCAATTGTGACTGTGCATTCAGCAAATAGGAATACAAAATGCTTTCTAAGACAGCATATACTAGAGAAAGCATTACTGTCTAGTCGGAGAGAAAAGAGATGCTCTCATCAAGCTGGCTGTTTTCTAAACCAGTTCGACTTTGCCGTGCGTGTTACCATGTGGGCTATACACAGGATCTCTTTGGCAAATAAGGACACACTGGATACTCTCTTGCAACCTGTGAGGCATAATTCCTGAGGCGGTCAGGTATCTGTGGTTTCCTAGGCATTCTGCTGATGTATCCCTGGCTCAGAGTGCTCTCAGAGGTCTAGACAGGTAAGACACTTCTGTGTCACGTCTGTGCTCTCCTGGAACCTAAAGCAATGGAGAGGGTTTTTGTTTTCTTTTTTTGTTGTTGGTGGTGGGTTTTTTTTTGTTATTTTTTTTGATTGTTTTTGTTAATGAATGACTAAGAAACATGTTTAAGGATAAAGATTCAGTTTGCACAGACATCTAGCAAATAAGGCTGTGGATCAAATGATAATGGTTATCTGATGTTCAGGGACACCGCAGTTTCCTTATGCTAAAATGGTACTAGTAATAATAAAGGCCTCCCAAATGTTAGCTGTAAGTTACACTTTGGAGACTTTATCTGATTATTGAGCATTTTTCTTCTCTTATTTCTTTGTTTTTTTCTATTTGCCCTCTCCTTTTCCATACCAACTGCTCTGGTCTTCTACAACTATGGTGTCTTGGCTCAGCCTCTGCCATCTCTCCCTTTTCTTTCATGAAATCACTCAAGTTTTTGAAGCTGAGCTTCAGTTATTGTCCTCAGCTACACTTCACCTCTGTTAACCTCACTGGCCTAGAGCCTCTAGTCCTAGTTCATGGAGCAAAATAGGTCTTCGAGAAATGTTAATTTCCTCCCTGTGTCTTTTTTTTTCTTCTATGCTCCAAAAAAACTTTTTAAAAAAGTCTTTATTTTTTTAAGAGCAATTTTAAGTTTACAGCTAAATCGAGAAGAGAAGTACAGATATATCCCATATTCCCTCTGCCCACACACATTTACACCCTCTCCCATTACCAATATCCCTAGAGCAGTATATTTGTTGCAGTTGGGGAACCTACACTGACACGTCATTTTCACCCAAAGTCCATACTTTACCTTCCTTCTTGGTGTTGTACCTTCTATGGGTTTGGACAAATGTATAATGATATGTAGCCACCATCGTAGTATCATGCAGAGGGATGCCTGGGTGGCTCAGCTGGTTAAGCGTCTGCCCTTGGCTCAGGTCATGATCCCAGGGTGCTAGGATTGAGCCCCACATTGGGTTCCCGGCTCAGCAGGAAGCCCACTTCTCCCTCTCCCTCTCCCATTCCCCCTGCTTGTGTTCTCTCTCTCACTGTTTCTCTCTCTGTCTCTCTCTCTGTCAAATAAATAGCTAAAATCTTTTTTAAAAAAATCTGTGCTCCACTTACTCATCTTCCTGCACTCCCCACCCACTGTTCCTGGAAATCACCGATCTTTTTACTGCCCCCATACTTTTGCCTTTTCCAGAATATCATATAGTTGGAATTGGATAGTATGTAGACTTTTCGTACTGACTTCTTTCACTTAATAAAATACATTTAAGGTTCTTCCATGTCTTTTCATGGATTGGTAGCTCATTTCCTTTCAGCAATGAATAATATTCCATCGTCTGGTTGTGGCAGTATACTTATCTATTCACCTACTGAAGGACATCTTGGTTGCTTCCATGTTTTGACAATTATGAATACAACTTCCATAAACACCCCTGTGCAGGTTTTTGTGTGGACATGTTTTGACTCAACTCCTTTGAGTCAAAACCAATGAGGATGATTTCTGGATAGTATGGAAAATAACTTTTTACTTTCTAACTGGGTAGTGTCTTCTTAGTACAATCTACTCTTAATTTCTGCAGCATTTCCAACAATGGATGTCCCTTCTTCTTTACACCCTCCCCTATGGGGTCCTTAACACGTGGTTTATTATTTCTTTTCCCTCTGTGCATAGAAAAATGGCACCTTTCCAGAGAAGTCTCTCCTCTCCTTTGGCTTAGAGTAGAGACCCTCGATTATATTCTTTCAGGACACACAGTCGACCCCTGCAACATTTAATAATTTGTAAATACATACTTATTTTCCTTTTTGTTTAATTTTTTTTTCTGGGGATTATGTTTGTGGTTGTTGTTCACCACTGGGATGGTAGCCTAAGCTAATATTTTTACCAGCCATTTTACTGCTCTATCTCCATGGTTTTAAAACAATTAAATACCCCATTTGACACACAAGTTACTGGAGCACAATAATATTCAGTGAGTGAATGACATGCATTCCTTGTTATTCACATGGTTTTAGGAATGAATAATTTGTTTCTTTTTATTTTTCACTGGGACTATGGAAAGTTTCCCCAAAGCTTTTTAATCTCTAACAGGCAGTACATTATTTTTATTTTATTTTATTTTATTTTATTATTTTATTTTTATAAATTTTATTTTGTAATATTAGTCACCATACAGTACATCCCCAGTTTCTGATGCAATGTTCCATGATTCATTATTTGCGTATAACACCCAGTGCACCATGCAATATGTGCCCTCTTTAATACCCATCACTGACCTATCCCAATCCCCCACCCCCCTCCCCTCTGAAGCTCTCAGTTTTTTTCCCAGAGCCCACAGTCTCTCATGGTTCATTCCCCCTTTTGTTTACCCCCCCTTCATTCTTCCCTTCCTTCTCCTACCGATCTTCCTATTTCTTATGTTCCATAAATGAGTGAAACCATAAGTCAAGTAGAGAAAGACAATTATCATTATTTATATTTTAAATGAAAATCAGGCCATGGAAGTTTCCTGCTTCATAACTTACTAAGCTGCTTTCAAACTAGTCTTAAACATACGCTCCTGAATATATGGTTCTCTACCCCTCCAGATCCAACTCTTCCTACCTTTCCAGGCTCTTCGCCCACAAGTCATGGCCACGCAATGACCCTCTGGCCCTCACAGCATGGGCCTCAACACCTCTGTGCATCTGCTCACACTGTCCCCTCATCCCCAGACTTTCCTCACCCTTCAGCGTTCACTCATCCTTTGACATGCTCTTGGATTTTCCCTCAGCCCTTCTCCTCTGATAATATTTTTATAGACTTCTGTCATTTTGTGTTAATTTGGTATGTCTTTTTTTCTGGTCAGCACTATACAACTGGTGTCTAATACCAAAAAGCAATTGTCATGAAGGTATGGACCAGCCGCTTTAGTGTGGCTCCATTGTCTTCCAAGTGAAGTATTATGGGTGTTCAGGTCTGTTGAATTATTAATAAAGCCAGTAACACCTGCTCTAAACTTACTAATGTGATGTATTCTTGTATGACAGTAGTCTTAATAGAGACATTTGGACTGCTTCTAAGTGTCTCTGAACAGGTGGAACAGATAACAGTTCAGTCAGGTGTGTTATTTGACATCATGTAAATTCATACTGTATTCAATTCAGTAAATGGATTTTTGAGTTCAGGAATTACCTAGAACCTGACTAGTACTCACATAACTACTGCAAATGAAGGGGAAACATATTTTTATTGGCAAAAAGAATAATTGCATGGGTCTCATATAAGAAATCCAATTCTAAAGTGAGACATGATAGCACAAGCCGTTTGCCTCAAGGCCCCTGCACCACTCATACCTGTGACCTGTCCTGTTGTCCTTTGTCTCCAGGTAAACCATCAACAGTGGTTTCCAGATGGACATTATCACACTGTTATAAGCAAAGATCTTTCCCATTATGGGGATGACTTTTTCAGGAGGTAAGTCTTATTTTGTGATATTGAATTTTTTTTCCCACTTTTCAAAATAGAACACAGCACTCTTCATACAAAATGACCACAAACAGGCTAAAACTAAATAATTTAATCTTTTAGTTTTGTTGTTCTTATAACAACCAATAGGGTATTTGATCATTCTGTTCTCTGAGAAATATGCCAAAACATGAAACCAAAATATCTCAGACCTTTGACCTTTTTAGGTACTCACAATCAACTGTTTTGCTTGACCTCATCAATTTTACTGATGTTTTTGGATTCATGTAGACACTGAAGCCTGGTATTTATTCAGATGTGTATTTTGTTCTTCTCTCCTTTTCTGTTTTGCTGTGTTTTAGGAGGCCCTTACTATCAACATGCAGACATTCCAGAATCCATGAATCTCTTCCATTCTCTTTATCAGCCCAACCATCTGGAAAAATGCAAAGATTTAGAACATCAAGCTTCAAAACTGTGTCCTTGGTAATCAGAAAACATCAAAAGTCGTAAAAGATAAAACTAAATTCCCTTTACTGCTAGTGATTTTACTTTTACAACATGATGAATTAACTAAAAATAGATGTAATCTTTAAAAATACTCTTTGAATGGTATATGCAAATGGTGACCAAATAAAGACACTTGATTTCATGACGCAAAGATTCAAGCTATGTCTCAACAAAAATTATATCGATTAGTTTTACTCTTCTGTTCTCAGGGCCATTTGAATTGGTGTTTCTCCACAGTAGTCTGGCAAAAGAATAAATGTATTGATCCTTGGTGAGGAGAGATAACTGTTACTCCTCTCACATCCTGCACTGGCAGATTCCATGAACAGAGCCCCTCACATGTGTATTGGATGCTTTGCAGGATGAAAACTCAGCTAAGCAGGGAAAACTTTCCCCTTCTGTATTCAGGTAGGTGTTTCACTTGGAAGAAATACAAAATCAAGACTACTGTGTTTTGAAATTTTGAAACATTTGAGTAAGTGATGTTTATGTGGATGGGAAAAATTTCATGTGAAAAGTTGTTCCTTCCAGTGACCATGGAAAAAAAAGACCTGTAAAGTGTAGTTGGAGTACATACTCTTAGTGCTTATTAATCTGGTGCTATTAATTTTGTTCTGCACATGTTTAAGTATACTTAATAGAAATTATGTATTTTAAGTGTTATGTTTTTATTATTTATTTTATTTATTTTAATTTATTTTATTTATTATATGTATTATTAAGGTCTTTGTAATAAAATAATGTATTTTGAATGTTTTATATTATATTAGAATATATAATATGTAATTAAAATGTAAAATGTATGCGTTTAATATCTAGTTTAATAATATATAACATATATTATTAATAATAAATATAAACTTTAGTTATTAGGTAAAGTTTCAGGATATGCAATGATATATATAAAACATATATAAACATATATTTAGAAATATATCTATATATATCTAATCATTAATTTTACACTAAGGATGGTTCACTGAGTAGGTAATAAAAAAAACATTTTGAGGGCGCCTGGGTGGCTCAGTCAGTTAAGCGTTGTCTTCAGCTCAGGTCATGATCCCAGAGTCCTGGGATTGAGCCCCATGTAGGTCTCCCTGCTCAGTGGGGAGTCTGCTTCTCCCTCTGCCCACTCCCCCCGCCCTCCCAACTTGTGTGCTCTCTCTCTCCCTCAAAACTAAATAAATAAATTTTTTTAAAAAAGCATTTTTTATTCTTTCATCAAGAGTACATTTATTTTATGGAAAGTTGTTTGAGTTTATGACAACACGGAATATTAAGATGGTTTTCCATTTTTCAATGCAAGTTATTTAATCTGGCATTCTTTCTCAGTAATTATTCAAATTAAATAACTAACTTTGAACATAATGTTAAAAGCACTAGTTGTAGAATGAATTTGTGAATGTATTTATATGGAAGTGGTAATACCAGTGATTATCTAGATGGGATCCTGTTTCTGTCCCTCATTGAGTCCTGAATGCCGCCTCTGGGGCCATGTAGTTGTGGGGAGGGGTTTGGGGTTGGAGGACAGATGAAGACTTAATCCCTCAAGGGCTCACTGTTAAATATTGTACAAAGTGCAATGGTAGTGAATTGAAGTTGCCCGTCATTCCCCATTTTGAAGCAGCAATTGCAAAATAGACAGTTTACCTGATCCAGGTTGACCATCTTTCTACCCACTGTGCTATTAGCAAATCTTACAAAAGGATAATATGAAACTAATTTTGGAAAATACTCATAAAGATATATTCAGAGTCTTATGAATTTGATTTATAACTAAATGTGGGTAAGGAATCTCTATATATGTAAGTAAAATACAAATATGAAATAATATATAAAAATAGAAAATAAATCACTTATAAGAAACAGAACCAAGAAATGATCCTTTACATTTAATTACATTCTTAGTCAAATATCATTTCCTCCAAGAAGCTCTAAGCCCTTGTGAATCCTCCTTCAATTTTTCAATTTAGTCGCCATGGCCCCACTTACTCTCCTGCCTTACATATGCTTGAGAAAATTACTCCTCTGATAGGAGAAAAAAAAGAAATTTTGTATCATTATGGGATGATAGTGAAAAAACTGAGGGGGCAGAGTTGGGCTGTTTGAAGGTAGCCACAGCCTCCTTACTAAGCAGGATTTTGCCATAACTAATTTAATTCTTGCTAGATGTTGGATGCTAGATAAGCTCTTATTAACTGGAGCAAATGGGATGTTGACACGAGCTGACCAGGAGCTTAGTCCAGCCAAAGTCTCCTCCTTGTCTCCCACTTATTTCCTATACCTTAGGGATTTCTTCAAATCAAAAAACCCAAAAATATTAATTTTGCTCTCATGTCATTATACCATAGAGTTTAATCAAGTTAAATTACAAGGGAATTATGATTGCATTCCATTCCTTAAGAGTCAAAGAAACTTGCTCTCAGAACCTCGGTAAATTATTAATATATTAATAGAAGAATTCTTGATTTTTTGGTATAATTTTGGCAAATCATCAAACCTCAAAGGCATTTTTTGAAATAATTTCTCATTAATTTAACATGAATTTCAGAAAAGGCAGTGACAAATTTTTGTACCGTTTGGCAATAAGAACAATATTAGAATGATATTAGATATAAGAACTTGTTACTTGGGTCCCCATACAAACATAAACTTAACAGATATTGCAATTGTACAGTGTGCCTGAAGGTACAAGTGTGACTCTAAAATAAAGTTCTATAAATATTTTTGATAAGGACATGAATGATCTGGATGGCTTTCATTTTTCAGTCTATTTAACAGATTCAGATCATTAAGGATATTACTAAATTGAGTTATATTTCTATGAAACTTAATTTTAGAGTGAAATATCCCATAGTGCAAGACAAGCACACGTTCCCCAACTTTTTTACTGTTGTCAAATATTTGTAATTTTCATATAATAAAAACGTATTGCTTTCCACATTTCGTCTCTCTAAGGATTGTTAGAGAAAATATTTGGAAGATATGTCAGAAACATTTTCTTTGGACTTGACAGCCATTTGATGGTCAGGAAGGGAAGGAGGAATCAAAGAAAAATAAGAACCCATTTGCCTGGAAAGATGAAATACCAACACTAGAGATCACAGCATCAGGAGACTTACCTTGCATGAAATATGATGAAAATTACGTTTCGTATCTCTATTTTGTGTTTGAGGTTTAAGTAAGTTACCTAGCTGGAAAAGCCTAGAATTGAGTTGGAAATGGAATAAAGGTGAAATTAAATAGAAATAGAGATTTGTGATTCCCTTACGGAGAATAACTGAGGATTTAGGAGAATGAAAACAGGGCTTAGGCTAGAATTTTCTAGAATCTGAAACATCCGTCTTTCTATTTTTTTAGATTATTATTTAAATTGGGTCATATTGTAATAACTCAGTTAAAAAATAATTACTTTGGGTAGACATCTAAGATATAGTAATCTTAAAAAGCAACAGTTGTCTGCCACCAGAATATTATACAACATAAGATAATGCATAAAATAATACATCAATTACCAATTATGTAAATATTTAAAGAAATCAGCATTATAAGTAATTACTTGCTTTGGAAATGTGTCCTACATTCTGACTCTCAATTGTCTATACCCCAGCCAATTTATTTCTTCTTTCCAGACTGTGCATTTAATCAGTGTTTACAGCAAGTAGACCACTAGAGACTTAGTATGAAATGGAGATTAAATTTTGAAATTTATTTCAATAAACAGATGAAGGTTTAATAATTTTGTTGACTTTTAATGCTGATTTAATGGGAGGATTTTTGAGGATCAGATGTTAAGACAAACAAAAAAATGAGCCTGAGATGTATGTTTCTAGGCAAATAAATGAAATGTTTACATCTCTTTTGCAAGGCTTTTTTTTTTAATAATTAATTTTATTTTATTATATTATGTTAATCACCATACAGTACATCCCCTGATTCTGATGTAAAGTTTGATGCTTCATTAGTTGCGTATAACACCCAGTGCACCATGCAATACGTGCCCTCCTTACTACCCATCACCAGTCTATCCCATTCCCCCACCCCCTCCCCTCTGAAGTCTTCAGTTTGTTTCTCATAGTCCATAGTCTCTCATGTTTCATTCCCCCTTCTGATTACCCCCCTTTTCTTTATCCCTTTCTTCCCCTACCGATCATCCTAGTTCTTATGTTCCATAGATGAGAGAAATCATATGATAATTGTCTTTCTCTGCTTGACTTATTTCACTTAGCATTATCTCCTCCAGTGCCGTCCATGTTGCAGCAAATGTTGAGAATTCGTTCTTTCTGATAGCTGAGTAATATTCCATTGTATATATGGACCACAGCTTCTTAATCCAGTCATCTGTTGAAGGGCATCTCGGCTCCTTCCATGATTTGGCTATTGTGGACAATGCAGCTATGAACATTGGGGTGCATATGGCCCTTCTCTTTACTACGTCTGTATCTTTGGGGTAAACACCCAGTAGTGCAATGGCTGGGTCATAGGGTAGTTCAATTTTTAACTTTTTAAGGGACCTCCACACTGTTTTCCAGAGTGGCTGTACCAACTTGCATTCCCACCAACAATGTAGGAGGGATCCCCTTTCTCCACATCCTCTCCAACAATTGTTGTTTCTTGCCTTGTCTATCTTTGCCATTCTAACTGGCGTAAGGTGGTATCTCAGTGTGGTTTTGATTTGAATTTCCCTGATGGCTAATGATTTTGAACATTTTTTCATGTGTCTGTTAGCCATTTGTATGTCTTCATTGGAAAAGTGTCTGTTCATATCTTCTGCCCATTTTATGATTTGTTTATTTGTTTCTCGTGTATTGAGTTTGAGAAGTTCTTTGTAGATCTTGGATACCAGTCCTTTATCTGTGGTGTCCTTTGCAAATATATTCTCCCATTCCGTGGGCTGTCTCTTAGTTTTTTTGACTGTTTCCTTGGCTGTGCAGAAGCTCTTTATCCTGATAAAGTCCCATAAGTTCATTTTATCTTTTATTTCTCTTGCCTTTGGCGATGTGTCGTGAAAAAGGTTGCTCTGGCCGATGTCATAGAAGTTGTTGCCTATGTTCTCCTCTAGAATTTTGATGGATTCCTGTCTCACATTGAGGTCTTTCATCCATTTGGAGTTTATTTTTGTGTATGGTGTGAGAGAGTGGTCAAGTTTCATTCTTTTGCATGTAGCTGTCCAATTTTCCCAGCACCATTTATTGAAGAGACTGTCTTTTTTCCACCGGATGTTTTTTCCTGCTTTATCAAAGATTAGTTGCCCAAAGAGCCGAGGGTCCATTTCTGGGTTCTCTATTCTGTTCCATTGGTCGATGTGTCTGTTTTTGTGCCAGTACCATGCTGTCTTTGTGATCACAGCTTTGTAGTACAGCTCGAAATCCGGCATTGTGATGCCCCCAGCTTTGTTTTTCCTTTTCAACAGTTCCTTGGAGATTCGGGGCCTTTTCTGGTTCCATACAAATTTAAGGACTATTTGTTCCAGTTCTTTGAAAAATGTCCTCGGTATTTTGATCGGGATAGCATTGAAAGTGTAGATTGCTCTGGGTAGTATGGACATTTTAACTATGTTAATTCTTCCAATCCATGAGCATGGAATATTTTTCCATCTTTTTATGTCTTCCTCAATATCTTTCAAAAGTGATCTATAGTTTCTAGGATATAGGTCCTTTACGTCTCTGGTTAAGTTAATTCCAAGGTAACGTATGGTTTTTGGTGTTATTGTAAATGGGATGGATTCCCTAATTTCTCTTTCTTCAGTCTCGTTATTCGTGTATAGAAATGCAACTGATTTCTGGGCATTGATTTTGTATCCTGCCACCTTACTGAATTGTTCTATAACTTCTAATAGTTTGGGAGTGGATTCCTTTGGGTTTTCCATATAGAGTATCATGTCATCTGCAAAGAGAGACAGTTTGACTTCTTCTTTGCCGATTTGGATACCTTTGATCCCTTTTTGTCTTCTGATTGCTGTTGCAAGGACTTCTAGTACTATGTTGAATAATAGTGGCGAGAGTGGGCATCCTTGTCGTGTTCCTGATCTTAAGGGAAAGGCTTCCAGCTTTTCCCCATTGAGAATAATGCTTGCAGTAGGCTTTTCATAGATGGCTTTTATGAGATTGAGAAATGTACCCTCTATTCCTACACTCTGAAGGGTTTTAATCAGGAAAGGATGCTGTATTTTGTCAAATGCTTTTTCTGCATCAATTGAGAGGATCATATGGTTCTTGAGTCTTTTCTTGTTGATATGATGTATCACATTGATTGATTTGCGAGTGTTGAACCATGCTTGCATCCCAGGTATGAATCCCACTTGGTCATGATGGATAATCCTTTTAATGTACTGTTGGATTCTATTAGCAAGGATCTTGTTGAGGATTTTGGCATCCATATTCATTAGAGAAATCGGTCTGTAATTCTCCTTTTTGAGGGGGTCTTTGCCTGGTTTGGGGATCAAGGTAATATTAGCCTCATAGAATGAGTTTGGTAGCTTTCCTTCTGTTTCTATTTTTTGAAATAGCTTTAGGAGAATAGGTATTATTTCTTCTTTGAATGTTTGGTAGAATTCCCCAGGAAAACCGTCTGGGCCTGGAGTTTTATTATTTGGAAGGTTGTTTATCACTGACTCAATTTCTTCATAGTTAATTGGCCTATTTAAGAAATCTATTTCTTCCTGTTTCAGTCTTGGTAGTTTATAGGTTTCCAGGAAGGCCTCCATCTCTTCCAGATTGTTTAGTTTTTTGGCATATAGCTGTTGATAAAAGTTTCTAATAATCCTTGCAATTTCAATGGTGCTGGTCGTGACCTCTCCCTTTTCAGTCATAATTTTAATAATCTCAGTCCTTTCTCTTTGTTTTTGGACAAGTTTTGCCAGTGGTCTGTCAATTTTATGGATTCTCTCAAAGAACCAGCTTCTAGTCCTGTTGATCTGCTGTACTGTGCTCCTGGTTTCTAATTCATTGATTTCTGCTCTAATCTTGGTCAACTCCTTCCTTGTCAGTGGGTTAGGCCTGTCCCTCTGTTGCTGTTCCAGTTTCTTGAGGTGAGAATATAGAAACTGCATTTTAGATTTTTCTATTCTTTTGAGTGAGGCTTGGATGGCTATGTATTTCCCCCTTAGGACTGCCTTTGCAGTATCCCATAGGTTTTGGACCGTTGTGTATTCATTCTCGTTGGTCTCCATAAATTGTTTAATTTGTTTTTTGATTTCCTGGTTTATCGAGTCATTCTTGAGCAGGATGGTTCTTAGCCTCCAAGTGTTTGAGTTTCTTCCAGGTTTTTCCTTGTGGTTGAGTTCCAATTTCAGAGCGTTGTGGTCTGAGAATATGCAGGGGATAATTTCAATCTTTTGGTATTGGCTGAGACCTGTTTTGTGTCCCAGAGCATGATCTATTCTTGAGAATGTTCCATGGGCATTTGAATAGAATGAGTATTCTTTGGTTCTGGGGTGTAGTGTTCTATATATATCTATGAGGTCCAACTCGTCGAGTATGGCATTCAAAGCCTTTGATTCTTTGCTTAGTTTTTGCCAGGGTGTTCTGTCTATTTCTGATAGTGGGGTGTTGAGGTCCCCTACTATTACTGTGTTCTTATCTATATGTCTCTTTATTTTGGTTAAGAGTTGGCTTGTGTATCTTGCTGCTCCCCTGTTGGGGGCATATATATTAATAATTGTCATATCCACTTGTTGAATACTTCCTTTAAGAATAATATAGTGCCCTTCTGTATCTCTCTCTATGGCCTCTAGTTTAAAATCCAGTCTATCTGATATGAGAATTGCTACTCCAGCTTTCTTTTGAGGTCCATTTGCGTGGAAGATGGTACTCCATCCCCTTACTCTAAGTCTGAATGCATCTTTGGGTTCAAAATGAGTCTCTTGTAGACAGCAAATGGATGGGTCATGTCTTTTTATCCAATCTGCAACCCTGTGGCGTTTTATGGGAGAGTTTAAGCCATTTAGATTGATAGAGATTATTGACAGATATGATTTTAATGATGCCATTTCTCTTTAAAGTCTTTGTATCGGTTGTGACTTGCTGCTCTGTATCACTCTTGGGGCCTTTTTACCTTTATAGAGCCCCCCTTAATATCTCCTGTAGGGCTGGTTTCGTGGTTACGAAATTGGTTAATGATTGGCGATTTTGGAACGTCTTTATTTCTCCATCAATTCTGAATGACAGCTTTGCTGGATAAAGGATCCTTGGCTGCATGTTTTTCTCTGAAAGAGCTTTAAAAATGCCCCCCCAAGCCTTTCTCTCATTCCAGGTCTCTGTAGACAGGTCTGACGTAATCCTGATACCTTTGCCTTGGTACGTGAGAAATTTCTTTGCCCTGGCCGCTTTCAATACTGTATCCTTGGATCTAATATTTGCGAATTGCACTATGACATGCCGTGGCGTAGGTTTGTCCTGGTTGAGCTTGGATGGGGTCCTCTCTGCCTCTTGGACACGAATGCTTGTTTCCCTTGCTAGATTAGGGAAGTTTTCAGCTACAATTTGTTCAAATATCTCTTCTAGACCTCTGTTTTTCTCCACCCCTTCAGGGATGCCGATGATTCTGACATTGGATCGTTTCATAGAGTCAGTAATCTCCCGTAATCTACATTCGTGGGCGTGGATTTTTTTAAGACCAGCTTCTATTTTCGTTTTTTCTTCTACTAACCCATCCTCCAATTCGCTAACGCGTTCCTCTGCCTCGGTGACCCTGGCCGTCAGAGCCTCTAGTTTTGACTGCATTTGGCTCATAGAATTTTTAATTTCTGTCAGATTCGCTCTCATTTCTGCCCTTAGGGATTCTATATTCTCAGCAACGCTTTCTCTGATGCTTTTTTCAAGTTTACTCATCATCTTGACCATTGTTGCTCTGAATTCCATTTCTGATAATTGGGATACATCCATATGTATTAATTCTGTGGCCGAGGCCAATTCTGTGGCAGAGGCCACAGACTCATTATCTTTTCTTTGCTGGGGGGGACTTCTCCTTCTCGTCATTCTGATGAAGAGAGATTGCAGGGTTGTCCAGAGCCCAAGTGTTGACTGGGACCCAGGCCGTGCGCCCTTGTTTTATAGAGATCTTAGGGATGTGGGCTTCTTCCTTAAAGAGTTTATTTATTTATTTGAGAGAGAGAGAGACAGTCAGCAAGAAAGGGAACCCAAGCAGAGGAGTGGGAGAGGAAGAAGCAGGTTCCCGGTGGAGAAGCCCGATGAAGGACTCCTTACGGAGCGTTGTGATCACACCCTAATCCGAAGACAGGTGCTTGGTGACTGCGCCACTCAGGCGCTCCGGGTTGTGGGCTTCTTGATTTTTCAGCCTGCCTTCTGGGGGAGGGGCCTGCCTGCAGGTACTCAGAAAACCCTGTTTGGGTAGAGTCTCTGTGTCCCTTGCGAGGGGGGATGGGGATGGGCACCCTGTGAGCCGGTATTTCCGGGCTTTTGTTCTCTGGCGGCTTTCCCTGGCGGTTTGCTATGCCTCTTCTGAGAGAGCAGCAGCGGCTGAAATTCAGCCTCTGTCTCAGAACAGAGGGATCGCGGATCGTTCTCCACTGATGTTCTGGCCACTTTAACTCTGTTTCTGTTGGTGCTGCTCAACCCTGCAGCATCCCGGGCTGTGCGCCCCACACCCGGCGTCCCAGCCCTCACTTCCAGGGCCGGCACGTCTCTGTCCTTTGTGTTTCCAACCCCGCCCGCCGCCAGCCGCCCCGCGCGGGCTCCCGGAGCTCCCCGTCTCAGTCTGGTGTCTCACGGGTGCTGACCGCGAGTCCGCCTGCTCCCCCGTGCAGGTGGCCCTCCAGCCGCCAGCCGCCCCGCGGACGCTCCCGGAGCTCCCGGTCTCAGCCTCGATCCAGTGAGCACACCGGAGCTCCGGAGCTCCGTGAGATGCTTGGTGGTGCACGCTCCCGGCTCACGGACTCAGTCTGCCGTTTCCAGAGTGCGGGTCCGCGGTCCGCCCGCTCCCCGGTGCAGGTGGCCCGCCAGCCGCCCTGCGCGCGCGCTCCTGGAGCTCGCGTTCTAAGGTCTGGTGTCTCACGGGTGCTGACCGCGAGTCCGCCTGCTCCCCCGTGCAGGTGGCCCTCCAGCCACCAGCCGCCCCATGGACGCTCCCGGAGCTCCCTTCTCAGTCTGCTGTCTCAAGCGTGCGGGTCCGTGGTCTGTTCGCTCCCCCTTGTAGGTGGCTACCGCTTCCCGGCGCCCTCACACGGCGGCTCCCTCCCCCTTCTGTTTAGCTTCGGATATCTGTGCGCGGTTTCACGGCTCCCCGCTTCGTACCTCGATACTCAGCGCTGGAGATGTTCATTTGTAGAGATCCAGATGTATCTTCCTGCGTCTCAGGCTGATTCCGTGGATATTCCTGCTGGTCTGGTACCTATCCAGCTCAACTCAGGGGACCGGCTGAAAAAGGGGTCCCCTACTCCTCCGCCATCTTAACCTCCTTCTCCTGCAAGGCTTTTTATAACGACTTATTCTCCAGTTCTGAGCCATATGTTACCTATAAAGAAATTTCAATATCATAATATTAAAAATAATTATGCCTCAATGATATCAGAGGATGTGAGTTCCAAAGTTCATGAGTAGACCAAAGTACATGACTAGCACATGACTAGTATTCTAGATTTGTAAAGTTTTGTTTTCGTCTACACTAGATTCACTGAAGGCTTCCCCTAACTTCTCTGAGGACCCTGGGTCCAGGGGCCCCAGCCTCAGGTTGGCTAATGGCAATCCATGATTTGTTCAAAGTTGAGAAAATGACTCAATAGACTCAAGGAGAAGCAAGGAGATTTTGGCTAGTCCTGGGAAAGATACTCTTGCTCTTTTCCATTGAATTTGGAAGTGAGGAGATAAACTGTGAAGGTTCTGTATGAACTTGTGCCTTGCTGAAAATGAAGCCATCATGAATGCAAGGTGCATGAAGGGGAATTGTAACCTGGTAACAATATTTGAGCCTTGGGCCATGTTGCCTTGTTTTTGTTTTCCAGTTATGGTGCCAAGTTCTTCTTCTTTTTTTTAATCCTAAAATCAATTTGGGGAGGAATTCCTATCACTGTAAGCATCCTAAATGATAGAACTGTTCTCATGTTGGTGACCTTGAGTTTTCTTAGAAATTCTTAAGCAAAAAACCAATGAGAAGAGTCACATCTTAAAGTGTACTACCTAGTTCAAGTTATAACCATATCTTCCCCAAGGTTCAGGAAGTCCTCTGGGTCAACCTGGTCCCTCCACAGCCACAGACTAGATTAGGTACCTTCTACCCTCAGAATTTTATGTCCCCCATGGCTTCACTTGAGCACTTTACTTGGGGACTGTGTGGCATTAACTGAAACATTGTCATCTGGTATATTCCAAGTAGGGGCCACACCAGACTGTGAGATGCCCCAGAGTCCAGTGACTGGGCATTTTTGTGACAGATATTGGGACATAAGGTGACAACAGGTATTCATAGTTTAGCCATGATGATTTCTCAGAAATGGCACTGGCTGTGTTGCCTCTCTTCCCGCCCCCCTTTTTAAGCATGAAGAGTTAAACATAGCTACATATAAAACCCAACATTCTTTGCACTCATTATAAGGCCTAGGCAGGTGCATCTCTCTGCAGCTCAGTATTGTACAAGAGCTTTGTGAGTGCAACCCTGACCTTCAAGACTCCGTTATAATTTCTGTCCACAAAGACATGACTGTAACTCTTCATGGCACTTTACCAAATATTTTCATGCCTAAAATTAATCATATAAATAGTGTTCCTTTCCTTGTTTTGCAGATGGGGCTGCTGAAACTCTGAGAATGTGAGACTTAGAAAACGGGCCTTTCCAGAGCAAGTCCAGGCTCTTGCCACCATTCATTAGTGTGGCTTTTAGAACTTAAGGTACCCAGTAAATGCAAGTACAGTTTCTGTCTCCAGATCTAGGGACCCATGTTGTTTTCTACAAAAGGGAGTGTCAGAGAGAATGATCACATGCCATGCCCATGCTGTCCCCTCCATCTTTTCCCTTCCTTTGACTCTGTCTCTCTCACAGCATTCCCAGAGTAAGAGCAAGAATGTGCAAATATGCTTGCATGTGTGTGTGTCGACACACACATGCACACACACAGCCTCTAATGACATCACTATCTTTGGACTAGCCTTGTTTGCATTTTGTCTTTCTAACTGGGACTTGACAAGAGCCTTGTTTTCAACCAGTGCAAAGATTATCATAAATTTTGGTTCATGAAAAACACATATCCTCATTGACATCTCTGTTTCTTCTTTTTGATGTGAAGAAAAGGGAAGACAGTAGTTGGCTGTTTAAACATATTAGAGTCTGTTATTAGTTAATAAAATATGTCTATGTTTACTGTTATTTGCAAAAATGTGTTGTACCATACCAAATATTTTGTAGTCATTCCAAGCTGCCAAGAAAGAAAAGTCTCGAAGGATATTTTTAGTGTGATTTTAAACTCTGTGAAATTAGCTTCTTTTGGGGCTTTAATTAGAATCACCCAACATCAGTTTTTTTTTTCCTCAAAAGCTAGACACTGATTCACCCCCTGTAGCTTGCCTTCTAAGCCCATGGTTGGTCAGGCAAGAGTGAAAGGAAAACTTCAAACTATTTCTACTTGTTCTTCACTACAATGTAACTTCCTCTGAGGACTGGATTGGAAACGCATCTTGATCCCTGGTGGTAGGAAAGACTGCAACAGCACAATCTTAGCCTTTCCTTCTGTTTGTTTCAGCATTTTCCAGGAAAGGTGCCCTCCAGGTTTGTACAGAGAAATAGCTAATAGCATTCGTGCTACTCATCCCCAAATGTCATCGTTTTCAGGAGATTATCAAGATTTGAAACTTCTATTTGTTTGAAAATAATTTTTAAGAATAAGTCCTCTGCAAAATAGCGACTGCATTAGAAGAGGGATTTCTTTGATTGTTTTTGCATAAAGACACTTAAATTTCTAGGAGGAGAAGCCTGTGATTTCTGGTTAACACGTTTACATTGGGATTGCGGATTTCTTATAGCTCAAACTGTACCTTATCTTTATGTGATCAGACTGCTTGTGCTTTATTATTTTTTATTGTAGCAAGACAGTGCTTATATTAGCAATTTAATTGGAGTTATAAGCACTGAAGGATACTTGTGAACGTCTTTATGCTCCCGAGAGCATGCCATTGTTACATGTTTCTGCTAGAGTGGACAGTCTAAAACTAAAAGTTGTCTGTGCAATATTCAGAGACATTTTTCTACAATAAGATGCCTTGCCAAGCATTTTTGAGAAAATATTTTCTCCCTAAGAACATATCACCGAGAGATTGTAACACACACTAGATTGTTTTGAAGAATTCTTTTACAATCTCCATGTTAAACAGCTAGAAAAGAAAAGAAAATTATTTTTGGTTGTCTGTCAACGGCATCTAGCTGGAATGAATGTTCTACTTTCGGAGATTAGAGGAGAAAAGAAACTAATCCCTGTTTTTCTTCCCTCTTCTATTTTGAAAGCAATTATGATAGGTTTAATCCACATACTTTTCTCTAACCATTACCTAATAATTCATCAATTTATATATTCTTCCATCATTTTTTCTCAACCTCCAGTCCTGAATGTGACTTGGCATCTTCTTTTTGATGTGCTACAAACTCTTCAAACTTAGATTTCTCTCCAGACATGTTCCTCTCCTGGCCAGCCCTTAGCAATTGGCAGGTGCCATCATCCACCCAGTTGGCCAAACCAGGTTTCTGTGAATTACCCTAGACTCCTGAACTTTTCTCACTTGCCTTTTCTAACTATTTACTGACATCTTTTTGGAAAAGACTCCTGGTCTAGGCCATACTGTCATTCATGATAGCAACTGTCTGCATCTAGGTTTAGACCTAATGATAATGAATTTGGAAAATGGTAACCCCTATTTACCAGCCTTGCTGAGGCCAGTCAGGGGAAGACACGAGATGGGAAAGAATGAGAATGAAGAACTCTGTCTTCTCTGAGATGTTTCCATCTGCATGCACATGTTGAGTCCTGTTGGGATATTCCAGCCTGTGTTTTAACTTCTGACACGTACTCAAGATATTAGGAAGAAAGTGCATGTAGCATCTACACCTTGCTTCCTACCCGAGTGTTCTTATTTCAGTGAGGTAAACAAGCTAAATACTCTTTGCTCCAAAGGACTTCAGAAGGGGCGGCATTCCATTAAATGGGAAACATGGGGCTTTTTGTTGCATTTGGAAGAGTGAATAGGAGCCTTCCATCCATGCACAATTTCATGTGTTGCTGCTAATTTATCATGGCAAAGATTCATGGGCAAAATAATCTCATAAATGGTCTAATCCCGTTTATTAACAGAGAATATGCATGAAAAGTATGATTAAAATGGGATTTAAAAGAAATCAATCTTTTAAAATCCTTTGAAACCTAATTCCTGGGACTTCTGAGTTCCTAGAATTAATATTTTAAGAATTTATTTGGGGGTGCCTGGGTGGTACAGTCAGTTGGGCGTCAGACTCTTGATTTTGGCTCTGGCCATGATCACAGGGTTGTGAGATCGAACTCCACTTCGGGCTCCATGCTCAGTGCAGTCTGCTTGAGATTCTCTTTCTCCCCCTCTGCCCCTCCCCAGACTCATGTTTTTTCTCTCTCTCATTCTCAGTTAAGTAAATAAATAAAATCTTTAAAAAATTGTCTATTTCTCTAACTTCAAGAAATTATTAAACATCCTTAAAGTCTAATAAATTCATACATCTTCTTTTGAAATACCTTAGTTGGTTTTCCTTGGAATTCAGTAAGTCTTCACTGTTCTCAGGAGTAATTTGAATTTATAACAATTTTCTTTTTTATTGTCTCTTAAAATACACAACACATAACGATCTTACATTTTAAACGTTTTAATCACAATGCAAGCTCGTGAAGAGTCCTTCCTCTTTTTTACCTCCCATTCTGCCGTCAACCCATCACCTGCAAAGTGGGGATACAAGGGTTGACAGTGAGGGTTCCTCCAGGCCCTCCCGATAGTTACATGAAACATTTTATAAAACATAACTACACCTGCTGTGTGACTTAGTCTTATTAGCTTTTTCTCTTCAAAGTTCACTGTTTGACTATTACAAAATATTCTGTGTATGGGGGGGCAATTCATTTAATGATCATTCCATTGTTAGGGGTTTTTTTTGGGGGGGAATAGGTGGTGATGAAGGTGACCTGCTTTATGTCAAAGCTATATACTAAATATCTCCCCAAAGTTTCTCCTTCTTACTCTCCTGCCAGTATAGTTTAGGGCACTATCTACTCTTTCCTGAATTATTCTGACAACCTCTAACTAATATGTCTGTCTTTCTCCAGCTTTACTTTCTCTCTAATTCATTATCACCTTCCAACCAGCGTGATTCCTTTAAAATGCAAATTCTATTTTATTTATCTCTTGTTTATACTCCTTCAGTGGTACAGGGTGAAGCCCCTCTCCTTAGCATGATGTGCAAGGCCTCTTATGAAAGAATCTTCCTGTGTCTACCTTCCCTAATTTCCTTGCCCCCTCTCCCCTGCACATCCTGGATGCCATGTGGAATCATTTGTCATTCTCTGAACATACCCTGATCTTTCTCATCTTTACATCATGAACCTTGCTTCATCATATGTCTAGAATAACTTGTCTCATTTTGTCTTTCTTGTGAATTTCCTTGAACTCAGCTTGAATATCATCTTTATTTGCCTGGACTTCTTTCACAGAGTTAGAGACCTCCCCTTCTGTGCTCCTATAAGCCCTTGTCCACACCAGTACTCTATGGTTTTTGTTTTGTTTTTAAGATTTATTTATCTTGGGCGGGTGCTGGGGGAGAGGGAGAGAGAATCTTCAAACAGACTCCTCACTGAGTGCAAAGCCCAATGAAGGGTTTGATCCCACAACTGAC
Organism: Ailuropoda melanoleuca; assembly: GCF_002007445.2. Lineage (NCBI taxonomy): Eukaryota > Metazoa > Chordata > Mammalia > Carnivora > Ursidae > Ailuropoda > Ailuropoda melanoleuca. Next base: position 33,815,603 of record NC_048226.1, read on the forward strand.
CGTAAGATCATGAGCGGAGCCAAAACCAAGAGTTGGATGCGTAACTGACTGAACTACCCAGGAGTGCCACTACTCCATGTTTTTAAATGACTATCTCCTATTGGAGCCATGCTTTATTAATTGTGATGTCCCCAGCATTAATTCGATTGCCTGAAAAATAGTAGAGACTACCAAAATAAGTATTTATTTCCTGAATAAGTGAATCAGTGAACCAGAAGAAGCTTTGCTTTGGACAACCTGAAAATGCACCTTAAATGGGTACAGGGCATGAGCAATTAATCAAACAATTTCTTTTATCAATTGACCAAAAATTCACAGTATTTGGAAAAGATCAATAAAATTCAACATTTCAGACTCAAAACCATTAACCTAGATTCACTCCACCCTGTCTTCCCCCAACAATCTCACCTCTACTCTGACCTCTTAGTTTTTTCTGGACCTCATTCTTTTACTTCCATTAGTAAGCTTCTGCTTTTCTGTAAGCTTTATGTCTATTTTTTACGGTCTCAAGACTCTTGGCACTTTGATCAATCTGATACGTCCATCACAATACTGATCTAGACAAAAGAGGAAGGATGTATCATTTGTAGGTATTATACTTCAACTGAGATCAAGGGAAACTGAGATTCAATTTGGGTTTTGGATACTATTGTCTTTTTTTTTAATGTACAAGTAGATTTGTGTTCCTTTAAATATACAATAATGTTTGTTACTGTTCTTAATTAGCAAGATTACATTTTTAGATGCTATTTTTTCCACAGACTTGCCTAAAATTTTGGTAATTGATTCCAGATGAAGAGTGAGACTAGAAATGTCTCCACGGCTTGAATTGTGAGGCCTCCCATAACCGTGGGTAAATAAAATGGAATTTAATACAAGAATCATTTGATTATGCCTTTCAATTAAGAAATTTTATGGAAACAATAAAGCACAGAAAATACTCAGTTTCTAATTGCTAACTTTAAAACAAATGATGCACGATTGAGAGAACAATTTTAAAAACATAAATATCTAGGTATTCTCTGCATCTTCATCATGACTATCAATAGTTAAATGATGTTGTTTATTCTAACCATATTTGGCCATCTTTTTATCTTTAAGACTAAATGAGGACATTCCTCTTATAGCCTACATTGGTAATAATACAACTCATTAAATTTTTTGAGTGTTTACTATGTATGGGTCTGGCATTTTGTTTACATCATTTAATTTAAATCTCACAACAAGCTATGAGGTAAGCATTATTTTCTTGGCTTTGTTAATGAAAACATGGACCCTCAGAAGTGGAGGTGTCCTTCCCAGGATAAACAGCCCTTGAGCGGTGGGGCAGAGACCTGAATCCAAATCTGTCTGACTCCAAAGCCCATGCACACAGCCACTAGTCCCTCCTGCTTGCCACCTGCATACACACATTGCCTCCATGCTTAGAGTTGGAAGCATTTCAGGGCAAACTAATTCAGCTCTGTTGCTCTGGGACTTCAATACGTCGCAGCATCAAACTCCTTTGTAGGGCATCTCATGTATCCAGTCCCTAGATGGGTAGGCTTAAAGAGATAAAGGCTGTTTTGTCTTTTTAATGTTCTATTTCTGGACTCATCATTCTGCTTCCCTTGTGACCAGCAGAGAGGAAATGAAATAGTATCTGAGGCTGATTCTTAGGCTGTTGACCCTAGACTTTGTCGGGCAGGAGAAAACTAGCAGGAACCAGTTACAATGCAGATTCCAGGGCCTCGTTCCTCAAGAGGAGTTTTAGTAAGCTTGGTAGGGGGCCTGGTTGCATAAATTAGTAACAAGTATCCCCATTCTGATGTAGGTGTTACATGGAGCAGAATTTGAGATTCACCGCTTAGGCCCAAGAGAGAGAGAACACAGATTCAGAAAGGGTCATTTAAAATTTTGTGGTGCTGTATTTAAAAAGTAAAAATTACAGGAAAAATTAAATTTAATAATATTTGATGACCCCACGCCAACAAAATATTAAAGTTGGAATCAATAGAAAAACAATCGGGATATTTAAGTTTTTCACACCACATCTCTGTGTTATTTTAAGCTTAAAGCGCTTTTCTGTTGAGACCAGCCACATTTCAAGGACCTGATAGCCATACGTGGCTGCTGGCTGCCATATGTGATAGTGTGAGCGGAGAACTAGAGAGGGGGCAGAATTGTGACTGCATTTCAAGGTCAAATAACAACTAAAGGGCAGCTGAGTTACCAAACACGTTTTCAAATTAACTGCTGCATCATGTCCCAGAAACTGGAACCAGGCACGGGAACAAATTTACCAGAATCTTGAGGTGTCCTTCTGGCAGGGATGAAAGGTGGAGCAACAGCACAAGGGAAGCAGTGGGGCATCAGGCAAAGTGCGGGTTAATCTCCCCATTCCCAATGAGGCCAGGACCCCCTCTGGCACACTGTTTGATGTGCTCTTGCTGGGCTGGAGAGGGGCAGATGGTGGGGGGAGCAGGGCTAATTAAAGTTCGGTTATCTGTACAATGGTATCAGAAAAGATTATCTCTAATAAGATGATTCTGTGGCTATGAAGACCATGCTGTGTGCTTATCTGCAGAAAATGATGTCCTTTTTCTACCTGGAGAAAATGTCTTTCCTATGATTCAATCCTAGTCAGCACCTAACCTTTTAGCTGGAGGCTTGAACTTTACCGTACAGTATCTTTTTGCTAATATACATGGAATTCGAGTTTTATACCCATACTTAATTCTCATTCTTAAAGGACCAGACCCCTTTCCCCAAAAGGCAATTTTAAATTGCTTTGGAACAAAAAGGCATCATAGCTTTGATACAAAAAAATATGGTTGATCATACAAAGGCATGGCTTTTGAGGTGCCTTAGAATGGCTTTTCTGTGTCCTGCATTTGAAGTACATGGAAGTCCCAAAAATAAAATATAAACTACTGACATAGCATTCTGCAATTTGTGATGAATTAAAACTTTGAATTCAGAATGAGATTATAGCTCAGATTGCTTCAGATGGCTGACATATGTCATCTCATGCACTATCCTTATGGTTCACACATCTCCTATCTCACATGTATACACACATGTGTAATCAATAATCAATCAATCATTATTGACCTTGTATTTATTTATTTATTTAAAGATTTTATTTATTTATGTGACAAAGAGACAGCCAGCGAGAGAGGGAACACAGCAGGGGGTTGGGAGAGGAAGAAGCAGGCCCCCAGAGGAGGAGCCCGATGTGGGACTCGATCCCGGAACGCCGGGATCATGCCCTGAGCCGAAGGCAGACACTTAATGACTGTGCTACCCAGGCACCCCTGACCTTGTATTTAATAACACTACATCAGATATATTGGCCAAAGTAGGGTAAATTAAAGCTAGAAGATATGGTACTCTTAAACTGTTAAGACAAACAAAAGACAAAGACTACAAAGGCATATTTACCAAGGTCTGAGACATCATGTAAGAAGCGCATTGACAGTTTAGAAGAGAGAGAGGTCATTCTGGGCTAGGTCAGTAGGAGAAGGATTCTTAAAACCAGGAGAATTTCAATCTGGCCTCGCTGATGTGTTTAAGGTTCCTAATACTATCACCATTAGTCTGCTGTATAATTCATTATAGTCAATTGCAATGGTTGGGCAGGACCATGGGGGCACAGTAGCTATGATGTGCTCTTGGCATCCAGTATGATTTCCCCTCTAGCATAGGGTGAAAGTTGCTGGCAAGAGGAGTTTCCCTATTCTAGCTCTAGTAAGACTGGGTGCAAACCTAAGACTCAGAATAACCCACGGAGATTTCTACACACCCAACAGAGGACGGAGGGGGTGACCTCCTCTGCACAAAGGAAGGATGTGGGCTAGCATGTTATGCACTGATAGAGATGGTAGAAGGAAGAAGAGAGGGAATTATAGATTAGAAACCCAAGTTCCACTTTTTGACATAACTGCAAATGTGCGTATAGTAATATTTATCTTCATGAATAGTCAGCTATAGCCTTCTCCACTTTAATTATTCCCATGGACAATAAAAACACAAAGTTTATTAATTTCTTGGCAATGATAATGCTAATTAAGATATTTTGCAGTTCTAAAGCTCTTTTCGCTGGAGTTTTGCACAAACAATGGATCTGAGAGGTATAATTATAAACTGTATGTAGTTTCAAATATATTGTTTTGAAATACAGTTTCTAAAATCTATAGTTCCCAAATGAATTGCAGGGGCACCCTTGGATCTCACAGATGTTGTCAAAAAGTTTAAGAGATTCTTTGCTTCATGCATGCAAATATTCCAATTAGGTCTAACTTTTCATAAAGAAGGAGCAGAAGGCTGCATATTGGCGTTCTCCGAGGCGTGTTGGGGCAGGTTCAGCTACTCTTATTTTAAAAATATCTTTTTCACTTCGTCTGCCATAGTCTCTGATATTCCCCAATTTTCTCCTTTTTTCAATGGAATTTTGAAAATGCTTGTTAAATGTATATGTTTCCTATGTGGGATGAGACACATAAGCACTGACAATACAAGCATATATTTCAAATTCATTAATCATTACATTACTTAGTCAGGTGTAGAAAGCATGGGGTTCAAGAAACAAAGGTTCACTTTGTAGAGAAGACAGGTATCAGTAGGGCCAAAAGCAGAGGGTGTTTGGGGGAGGAGATGCAATATGGGGACTGTGAGGGACTGGGGGAGTTGAAAGGGTAAGGTGTTGAGTGTGGGGATTAGACAGTGATGGTGGGTAAGCAATTGCTTTCAAAAGGAGGAAAAATATACAAAAAGGAGACAAAGTGATGGGAAGACAAATGTTGCATAAGGTTAAAATATTATTTTTCATTTATAGTGATTCTCTGATTATCAGGAGGTAGGGGAAGGAGTCGTATGATTTATTTATTTAGTGTTTTCTAAAAATATATTGAAATTTGAGAGTCTCGCAGGAACACATACGCACATGTGTGTGTGTCTGTGTATGTGTGTGTGACTTAGCAACTCTACTCATATGTATAAGCCCAAAATCATTGAAAACAGGTATTCATACAAAACTGATACATGAATGCTCACAGCAGCACTATTTGCAACAGGCAAAAGGGAGAAACAACCTAATTGTTCATCAACAGATGAACAGAGAATAAATGTGGTAGATTCCTAAAGTGTAATATTATCCTGTCATAAAAAGGAATGACATTCTGACACATGCTACAGCATGGATGGACCTTAAAAATATTATGCCAAGCAAAAAAGCCACAAACAAAAGATTGCCTATTGTATAATTCCATTTCTGTGAAATAGCCAAGAATGGGTAAAGCCATAGAGACAGAATGTGGTTGTTGTCAATTAGTGGTTACAAGAGACTGGAGGAGAAAGAGAAATGACTGCTTATTGAGTTTAGGGTTTCTTTTTGGGGTAATGGGAATATTTTGGAACTAGACAGATGTGATGGCTGCACAATATCATGAAGACCGTAGATGCCACTGTGTTGTGCACTTTGAAATAGTTAATTTCATATCAGTGAATTAAAATATAAAGTGAAATTTGGAAAATATGGGAAAATGAAAGTTTTGGGGCCTTGTGCAATCCTCTGTGAAATTTTTTTTCTTGTAGTCTGGCTTTTGGTAGAAAGATGGGCAGTTGAAAGATATGGTCTTTGACAAGTGTGTAGTGTATGGGACCCCCATGCTGTTAATTAAGGGCAGATTTGTATACTTTGAAAACACCTGAGCAAAGGTTGGGGTTAACAAAACCTATGAAAATTCAGTTGCCAAGCAAACTTCTTACCCGAGCAGATGGCCTCTTCCATGTTCATATAGAGATAAACCAATCAAATTCCCACATACAGGAGTGGGTTTTGTCTCTAACACAGAGTAGGTTCTTTCCAATGGAAAAAAAGTGAATCCTTAAGTCCTCTATGTTATATAAAACAGAGCCATGGTTTCCAGACTATGTGGGAGAAAAAAAATATATATCAGATTAATCTTAATATTTATCTTGAATAAACAGAAGTCATCCAGATTGGAAAATAAGAAGTAAAAGTTTCACTATCTGCAGATGATATGATACTATATATAGAAAACCCTAAAGACTTTACCAAAAAACTATTAGAACTAATAAATGAATTCAATAAAGATGTACGGTACAAAATCAGTGTAAAAAAATCTGTTGCATTTCTATGCACTAATAACGAACCATCAGATAGAGAAATTAAGAAAACAATCCAATTTCCAACTGCATCAAAAAAAAAAGAAAATACATAGGAATGAATTTAACCAATGAGGTGAAAGACCTGTACATTGAAAACTGTAAGACACAGATGAAAGAAATTGAAGATGATACAAATAAATGGAAAGATATTCTGTGCTCATTGACAGGAAGAATTAATATTGTTAAAATATTCATACTAACCAGTGCAGTGTACAGATTCAATGCAATTCCTATCAAAATTCCAATGGTATTTTTAATGGAAATAGAATAAATCATCCTAAAATTTTCATGGAAACACAAAAGATCCCAAATAGCCAAAGCAATCTTGAGAAAGAACAAAGTTGTGGACATCACAGTTTCTGCTTTCAAAACTATATTCCAAAGCTATAGTAGCCAAAACAATGTACTCTTGGCATAAAAACAGACACATAGATCAATGGAACAAAATAGAGAGCCCATAAATAAACCTGTGCATATATGGTCAATTAATTTATGGCAAAGGAGCCAGTAGGGAAAAGACAGACTCTTAAGTAAGTGGTGTTAAGAAACTGAACAGCTACACACGAAAGAATGAAACTGGACCACTATCTTACATCATACACAAAATTAACTCAAAATGGATTTAAGACTTGAACGCAAGACCTGAAACCATAAAACTCCTAGACGAAAACATAGTAAGCTCTTTGACATCAGATTTGGTGATGATTTTTTGGATTTGACACCAAAAATTAAGGCAACAAAAGCAAACTAAATAAGTGGATCTACATCAAACTAAAAAGCTTCTGCACAACAAAACCATTAACAAAATGAAAAAAAAACCTACAAAACGGGAAATTTGCAAATCGTATATTTGATAAGGCATTAAATCCCAAAATATATAAAGAACTCAAGCAGCTAAACAACAACAAAAAGAATCTTATTAAAAAATGGGCAGAGAGCCTTTGGCTCAGGGCGTGATCCTGGCGTTCTGGGATTGAGCCCCACATCGGGCTCCTCTGCTGGGAGCTGCTTCTTCCTCTCCCACTCCCCCTGCTTGTGTTCCCTCCCTTGCTGGCTGTCTCTCTCTGTCAAATAAATAAATAAAATCTTTAAAAAAAATGGGCAGAGAATCTGAATAAACCTTTTTCCAAAGAAGACTTACAAATGAACAGCAATGAAAAGGTACCCAGCATCACTAATCATCAAGGAAATGCAAACCAAACCCACAATGAGTTATCGCCTCACACCTGTTAGAATGGCTATTACCAAAAAGACAAGAAATAACAAGTGTTAGTAAGGATGTGGAGAAAAAAGGAACCCATGTGCATCATTAATGGGAATGCAAATTGGTATAGCCAAGGTGGAAAACATTATAGAGGTTCCTTAAAAAATTGAAAATAGAACCACCACATGATCCAGCAATTATACTTCTGAGTATTCATCTGAAGGGAAAAAAAACACTGACTCAAAAAGATATATGTGCCCCTATGTTCACTGCAGCATTCACAATAGCCAAGATATGGAAGTAACCTAAGTGCCTATCAGTAGATGAATGAATAAAGATGTGGTATATACATACATACATATATATACATATGCGTCCATATATATATATATGACAAAATATTATTCAACCATAAAAAAGAAAGAAATCTTGTCATTTGTGACAACATAGATGGACCTTGAAGCATTATACTTAGTGAAATAAGTCAGACAGAGAAAGGTAAATATTGTGATATCACTTATATGTTCAATATAAACAACAACAACAACAACAAAACAGAACTTGTAGAAACAGAAAATAGATTTCTGATTGCCAGAAGTGGGAGATGAAGGTTCTTGAAAGGTACAAATTCCCAGCTATGAAATAAAATGGCCTGGGGATGTCCTGGACAGCATGGTGACTGTAGTTAATAATCCTGTGTTGAGTATTTGAAAGTTGCAATGAAAATAGATCTTCAAAGCTCTCACTACGAGGAAAAAATTGTAACTTTGTGTGATTATGGGTGTGAAGTAGGCTTATTGTGGTGATCATTTCACAATATATATACATAAACTAATATAATGTTATATGTCAATTATATCTTAGTAAAAATTATTTCTTTTAGGAGTTATTCAAAATATTCATATTTGGGGGTGCCTGGGTGGCTCAGTCTTTGAGTGTCTCCCTCTGGCTCAGGGTGTGATCCCAGGGTCCTGGGATTGAGCCCCTCATTGGGCTCCTCTGCTGGGAGCCTGCTTCTTCCTTTCCCACTCCCCCTGCTTGTGTTCCCTCTCTCGCTGGCTATCTCTCTCTCTCTGTCAAATAAATAAATAAAATATTTAAAAACAAAACAAAGCAAAATATTCATATTTGACCTTCTAAGCCTTCATTCCACTAGCTGAGAAATATAAAACTTAAATATCATTTTACCTTGGAAAACATTTTAAAGCAGAGGCCATAAAACAATATTAGTATACTCATAAAGTACTTAATTTTTAGATTCAAAACTTCCTTATGATCTTTTCAAGCAGGAACAGTGAGAAATATGTTATCTGTTATACAAAGTTGTTGTCAATATAATATGTCAGAAATAAAGATCAGGATTTTAGAGTTTCTTTCTAACAATAGCTTTTTACTAGACCTTTTGCCTTTTGGGGACAATTCAAGTTTGTGAAAATAAAACTGTGCTCTCTGAATAGGAAATGCTACTTTATAAAGATTATTTTATTAGATGGTTTATTAATCTATGTTAGAATTAAGTTTGTTATTTTATAAAGCATAGAATCCTCTTTTGGACTATAATTATATAATTATAAAAAGCATTAAAAGTGAATATGTTATCATTGAAATCGGGGGGGGGCTCATAACATGCCATGTCATATCACCTTCACTCCCACAATGCTCCCTAAATAATTTTTTCAGATTTATAAACTCTGGTGACCATGACTTGAAAACACTGTTCTACATCACCAAACGAAGTTTACAGTAATCAAATTGCAAGGGAGAGAGAGAGAGAACATGTAGGAATGTTCATGTTAGTCTGACAAAGTTTCATTGTACCTGTTTGAAATTAACACTTAATCTGTAGGAGACAATTTTACACCCCTTGACTTCCATGACTATATAGAACTTTCAAGAAGTAGAGATGTCCATTGAATTCATATCTCTATAATTGTCAAACATGGCCACCTATCAAAGCATCTCTGGCCACTTGTGAAAACTAAGGATCCCTGGGTCTTTGTTATATGTTATGTGTCAATTTTTATCTCAGGCGATTATGTTTTAGTAAATTTATAGCAATTTTAATGCAGCTAGTTCATGGGGCCTGCCTTTGGGGACTATTCTTCAAGCCCTTACTTTTTTTATTGTTCTAAGTTCAAAGTATAAGGAATGACCAATTCAATCTACAATTTATGTTATATTCTTCTTAAGACATTTCTATAGAAATTGAAGGAAAGTATAATAATGTTTAGTTGTGGAACAGTTGCATATAAAAAGACCTATTTAGATCTCATGTAGAATACTGATCTCAGAATTTCAGAACCTGTCAAGTTGGTTTAGGGCCCACCCTAAGGACCCCATTACTTAATTACCTCTATAAAGACTCTATCTCCAAATAAAGTCAAATTCTGAGGTCCTGGGGGTTAACACTTTAACATGTGAATTTTAAGAAGACACAGTGCAACCCATAGCACCTACGGTAACAACTCAGCAGATGTGATTAAGTTAAGGATCTTGAGATGGGAAGATTTTCCTGGATTACCCAAGTGGGCCCTAAACACAACCACAAATGTCCTTATAAGAAAAGGGTGGGGGGGGGGCGCCTGGGTGGCACAGCGGTTAAGCGTCTGCCTTCAGCTCAGGGAGTGATCCCAGCATTGTGGGATCGAGCCCCACATCAGGCTCCTCCGCTATGAGCCTGCTTCTTCCTCTCCCATTCCCCCTGCTTGTGTTCCCTCTCTCGCTGGCTGTCTCTATCTCTGTCGAACAAATAAATAAAATCTTAAAGAAAAGAAAGAAAAAAGAAAAGGAAAGAAAAGAAAAGAAAAGAAAAGAAAAGAAAAGAAAAGAAAAGGGTAGAGGGAGACTGAGACACAGAGAGGAGAAGACAATGTGACTGCAGAGGGAGAAATTAGAGTCACACAGTCAAAAACCAAGGATTGACACAGCGTCCAGAAGCTGGAAGGAACCAGGATCTTAATCTTGGCCCAGTGAAATTGAGTTGAGACTGCTGGGCTCCAGAACTTTAAGAGAATAAACATGTGCTGTTCTCATCCACCAAGTGTGTGGTAACTTGGTATAAAGACCATAGGAAACTAATAACAGAGGCAGCATTTAAGCAGGAAAGCTAATGGCTTCAACTAAGCCTAGAACAGAAATAAAGGAATCAAAATTTCTATGGGAGGAAAGTCACATGACAAGATGAGTAATTAATCATGTGATGTGGGAGAAGGAGAAATTCTCTTGACTGGGCATTGGATTTCTATCTCAAGTTCCTGCCATTTCAAAAATATAGGGCACAACACAAGGAGAAGTTGGTTTGAGGAATTCAATCATGGGCTCAGTCTTAGGCTTACAGTGTTTGATCTTTTCATGGATGTTCAAGTTGAGGTGTCTTTTGGTCTCATGACCAAAATGTAAAAAGAGAAAATTCTAGACTAATTATAGAATATTTGTGTCATGACATCCTCCTTCCTATATTCTGATTTTTATACTAATTTCTATTTCTGTCAATGTTTTCATTTTTATACATTTGGTAAAGCCCATGTGTGATGTCAGTGTTTCATGCTCAATCCTTAGCCTTCAGGATAGTTAAGAAACAAGATGGTCATATGTCTGAGTATGCCTGGACACTGCAGCTTATGCCTGGTGTCTCAGGGTCCTATCAGATTGGCTTCCCCTTTCATTCTGAGAGTGGGAAGTAATAGACACAAATTCTGTGTTCATCTTGACAGAGGAGGTCCTTTCTGCCTTTACTTATTTATTATAATTTAGCCTTGCTGCTGGCAGAAGTGAGACAACGTTCATGCTTGGATATTGAGTATCAACCCCAGAGCCCTTCTTTCATCTGAAAGAGTAAAGAACACAGCCTCTGGGGAGAAGTTAAAGCCATGTATTAGGTAAGGCCATGGGAAGAAAAAGTAATTGTTTCAGGGATTGCCAGAATGAGAATGGGGACTAAAGACTGTGTGTTCTTTTTTTTGCGCTGACTGAATGTTTTTTGGTTAGCTTTTTTTTCCCCTGATATTTACAATTATCTTGTCAATGTTTGCATCTCCACTCATGGGCACTCAGTGTTCACTTTGAAATGAGCGTACATGGTCTTGCGTGTGATGGCACAGTAGAGTTTTCATTTTCTGCTTCCTACCACTCAGCAGTACACCTGAATGAACTCTGAAATGCTCAGAAATGCTGAGGTGAGCAGATGAAGCATGGGCGTGGAGGATGTCCCCACATCATTATCCTGTCAGTCAGATGACACTGGAGAATATTGGGTCTCTAGAAAGTTGTGTTTATTCCCTACCAGCATGTCCTGCTAGAGAACTTGACAGTCATTTTGCCACTGGGATCACAGAAGCAATATGGCGCTGGGAGCGTTGTGTTGCATGGATGTGAATGCTCCTTTGAGTATAAGAGTGCTTCTTTCAGGTTCCTAACAAACAGGCTTTGAACAGAAAGCTTCTTGTATCATATCAGCCATATGTGCTAAGTGAACTAAAATTTATTGAATGTCAGATACTACTAGTCACTTCCCTAAAATAGTCTAATCTAATTGCTGTACGTAGCCTGTAAAATAGGTAGTAGAATTATTCCCATCCCAGATGTGGGAACAGAATGAAAGGGCTAAGTTTGCTTCCTGTCTTTACAAAGCAGGTGCAAAGCAGAGACGCGACTTGCCTTCAGGTCTTTCTGACTCAACTCCATCTTGGAGTTTTTCTATCTTGTCACACTGAAAGATGAACTGTAAACACAAATACACCAACTAAATGACAAGACGTAAGAACTTTGTGTGTGTTCAAGGACCGCACTGTAATTAAACAGACCGGGCATGGGGGGAGGGGAACTCAGGGCTTGTATTGATCATCTGTGAGTAATATTAATATTACAGAGGTACAATTCTACCTAATTTGAAATACACTGGGCTAGTAATGTCATACTTCTGCTTGTTTAAATGGTATCTGAAAGCAGCCATGGAGTTTAGCTGTTCCCTTCTCCCTCTCCAGATGCTTTCTCAATCGTTCCTATTCTCAGAGTGGATGAAGAAGTTTATCTTTCTATTTCAATGGTACCTCGTATTTAAAGTTAAGTGGAGGCCCAGTATGGAAGACTGTGCCATCCTACAGCAGCAAGACTTTATTGCTCTATTACAAGCAGTACTTCATGTCCTGATGCTGAAGTCCGTCCTCCTTCAGAGCATAGAGCAAGCAATGCAAAGTGCTTTGTCATCCATGATATATGCTAAAATCACAGGTGGGGAGGTGTGAAGAATTTTTATTCTAACCGTCATTATGATGTTAATGATTCTCTCTACAAAACCACTTCATTTTATGTAAAATTAAAAATTCATAACCTGTGAAACCCATAAAGACTTTAAACCAGCAAACCAGTGACTACCACTGAAATAAGTGTAGTCAATGCTGTTTGTACTTTTACAGACAAACAAGGAAAAAAAACTTTAAAAATTCTTTGACCCTGCTTTTGGCCATCTGAATGGTCATGGTTGAGTGGAAAATCAATGAAGTGCTGTGAGAATTGCACCTCGGTGTTGCCGACAAGGCACGCAAAAATCCAACTTTTCACATGAGATGAAGATTGCCTTTGCTTCATTTACTCTCTTAAGACACATTAAAATCAAAGCTATCACCCCATTTGGCCATCTGTCAATGCTCACTACACAGTAAGTGGGTCGACTTTGTTCCTGGATCACCAGAATAGGAGGATGTTTTGTTGTTGTAATAAATGGTTTTAGGCTTAAGAGACAGAAATAAATCAATGCAATTTATAAAGTTCGGATGGAAATGTTAGATGCAGTTTTGTAAACTAGAGAATTATATATGGATGAGTTGCAATAATTAAAGCATAGCTTTAGCAGTTTACAAAAATATATGTTAAAGATGAAATAAATTAATGTATAGCCTTTTATTTGGAATCATCCCTTGCCTTCGCAAAATGCATGCAACAGTCCTTTGCTCATTAAATTGCAAATTTCATGTTTGAATGTAATATGGTAAATAATGGCTCCCTATTTCCTTCCTAAAGTTCAATTTCCAAAGTTTTGTTTAGAGTACACCAAAAACCTGAAAACCTAGTTTCTGAAGTTTCCCAGACAATTGTTCTCCTGTTTATGAACAATGGAGTGCCTTTTAACAATGGCTTGTATTTTCAGACTGAACATACTGAATCCAGTTTGCTGACCCTGAACTCAGTAAGAGACAAGTGCTCGCTCTGCAGGGGCCGATTAATAGAACTTGTGTGGCCAATATCTTCAGAGCTGTTCCAGGGAACAGGGGTGCCCTGGACAAGCTGGCGGGCACGCAGAGGCTCTTGTTCTTCAAAAAACCGAACTCCAAGTCTACTTTCTTGGTTTACCATTTGCAGTAGATTAGGCTCTGCTCTTTGTTGGTGGAGGCGACCAGGCATGAAGGGTAATAACACGTAAGCAACTGTTTAATAACCAGTCAGCCACAGATCCTTCTGACCATGATTTTATACAGGGATTTGTGATTTCGTCTATTGGAAAAATAGAAACCACAGCACCCTAAAATGTGTCATATTGGGAATAAAACCTGAATAATGTAAAACTCCAACCAAAATGGTTTCCTTGCAAAAGGGACACCTTTTCGTGTCAAGGCCCCGTTTGTTTTGGTGAAAAATCTATCGAGTTCTAATATTACCACTACATCTCTGAAAACAAAGTAAAATAATGATAACAATGCAACAGTATCTCCTGAAATGTGGACCACTAATTCTACCGGTTCATAGGTATTCTGTTTTACGCAACTCTTTATATCATTACTTTATATCTTTGGAGAGAGACACATCCTTGTTTAAACACTCAGCGAAATCTATGCAGACGTGTAGTTCACTTTTTCAACACTCCTTTTTGCAGAACAAATTTTTGAAGAACTCACTTTGCAAACTGCAACCAATGGCAACTGAGATAATTTTCCAGAGCAGATCATTACAGCCTCCTTATCACTTTCAAAAATGTCCCCACAATTCATAAAAGTTGATTTCTTTAAAAACCTCATTTTTTTCAGCCCTCCTCACCATGATTTTCCAGAAGAAAGTTGTATCTACTTTCTAAATTGCTATTATTTTATTTCCAGTTTCTGTAGCAGCAAGAAGCTAGGGGTAACCCCAGTGTCTGCCAATAGTGAATAGAAAGGTAAAATGTGGCACATGCAGGAGATAAAATGCTCTTCTGAGTTCAGAAGTGTGAACTCACTTTACATACTACAGCACAGAAGTTCTCGAAGATGTAACATTAAGTAAAATAAACTTGAAAAAGGACAGGATTTATAGCACAATGCTATTGAAATGAAAACAAAAATTTAAAAAACCAAAAAATTTAAATAATATGCATACATCTATTATATATTATTGATGTTGCATATTTTATGTGTGAAATACACATACCTAAGTATACATATAAAGGTGGATTGAAAAGAAATGTGTTAAATGTACTACAGCTGAGTGCCTATGGTGGAAGGGAGATGAGCTAGTAGGCAAAGGGACAATGGGAAAAGTGTAAAATTAGGTAAAGGAAAATGCAATGCAATGCAATAAAAGAAAGTAAAATGGCCTTCTTTGGACAAATGATGACTATCTGCCATTACTTAATTCTGGGCACTTAAGGTCCAAAAGAAAGAAACATCAAAAGGCCGAAAGTTCTTAGGAATATGTTCCATGTTCCACAGTTTGAAAGACACAGATCCTTGTGCTTGGTCCAGCTCTGGGAGTTCCTGCCTCTATATCTCCCTTACGGAAAGACACATTTGGGGGTTGCTCAACTCCTCCAGGTGAGATCAGAAAAGCCAAATGTTCTTGTGTCTTTAGAAATGATGCTTATTTCCGATCTAGTTTGTAGAAATTGATCTTAGCTAGTCACAAATTCAGACTCTTCCCCTGAACATCAGTGAAGTATAAAGGTTCTATGTATAATAGATAATAGACTCACTTGCACCGTGAAGCCTCAGGCTACTTTCCATTCTTGGGCCCCCCTTCTCTGCTGGCTTCTCTTTGGGGCAAGTTACAGGTGCTAGACCTGCTTTTCCTTTCTCTCTGAGTTTATAGATCTGTATCTGTGTCTCTCCATCTCCATCCCCATCCCTAGCCCCATCCCTGTCTCCATGTCCACATCCATGTCCATGTCCCCATCCACAAGTATATCTGTTTATTTCTATACCTAGACCTACACCTATATCTGTACCTGTATCTATAGCTATACCTTTATCTAACTCTTGACATAGTGCCTGATATGCAGTAGGTGCTCCAAAAAGTTAATAATCATTGTTTGTTTTATTTACTTATTTACTTAAACCTGCTATTATCCACCCTGTTCCTTGGGAGTTTTGCAACCCATAGTTTTGCAACTATGAAAAAGGGAACCATTTTCTGCTTGCCCTTGGAACACTCATTTGTATGAATATTTAACTGTTAATCCCTAAGGGCAACAGACCAAGAAAAATAAAAATAACAAAGATGGGGAAGTCATAAGTACTCAAACATCATACGTGGTTTTTATAGTATCATCCCCAATTTTTGATGCCATGGTTGGGATGGTAACAAGAACTCACTGACCTTTCTTTTCATTACCTTGAGGCTGAAGCTTATCAAGTATTTCCCTCACTCATTCCTTCCCCAACATTTCCATGCTAGATGAAAAGCACACACACAGAGACTTGGCAGTAAAAGCCTTGAGCCCCGGAATTGCTACCTCATTTACAATCAGAGGAATAATGTTTTCTTCTGGTTTATGCTACTGGAATCTAAGTAAATCCATGCTTTTTGTCAGAAGTAATTTGAAAGGAAGGAATTTATCTGGGTATGCTGCTTCTAAATATCCACCAGAATTCCCAACATCTTATGGTTTTCGTTGTTTTTCTTTGGGTCCTGTGTGCTTCCCTTCTGAGAGCCCCCAGTGCCCAGGCTGACTGCCTGGCTGCCACTCCTCCAGACTCATCCTGTCCCAGAAAGAGTCAAGAACTGGGCCTGACAGGCTACAGGGCCTCTTCCCCTATAGTGGGTGACTTCTGGAAACTGTATGTTGTCCTTACAGCGATTGTCGGTATGACCAGAGACCGTGTGTGCGCTCAGTCTGCTTGACTATCCAGATGCGTGGTTCTGAATTTGTCTTCCAACTAGGATCAGAACACAGTGTTGAAATCCAACTATCTTGCTGTAAGCCCCAATCTTGCAGCCTTCTTCCTCAATTATTTGAATCCTGCTTTATTTATTTGTTTATTTATATTTGTAACTTTTTGACATATAAAAAGCTGTACGTAATTTGTAAATACCACTTGATGAGTTTAAAATTTTGTACCTTTACTGGTATCTCCCCATTTCTTCCTCCCTCCAGGGCCTGGAAACCATCATTCCACTCTCTGCCTCTATGAGTTTGACTATTTTATATTTATCTTTTAAGTGGTATCATGTAGTATTTGTAAGCAAATTAAATATACATCAACAGATGACTGGATAAAGAAAATGTGGTATGTTCATAGGACATCATGAGGACATTAGGCTAAGTGAAGTAAGACAGACACAGATGAACCCTATATTTGTATGACGTTCAGTCATTTGGACAAGCTTCACTGGTTTGTGACTGTATACCCACTTGAATCTAAAAGCTACCATTCACATTTTTTTTCACTGCATCCTTTGTGCTAGTGTATTGGCACTGACTTTGCTTGTGGTGGCATTCACATGACCCCTTTGGAGTTGGTGTACCTCTTGCCCCTCTCAGTTTTCTACCACCATTAGGATCAACGTTGGCTGTTTACTTCACCTATTTTATTCCCAAGACCATGCCAGTTTGGGCACTGAGATTTTATATATGTATATATACACACATACGATTATATATTATAATACAATGATATATTATGCACGCGCGTGCACACACACACACACACACACATATAAATAATTTTGCTGCTATGCTAAAAAAGAATCCCCCACCACCAAAAACAAAACCATTATATTCTGATAACGTGGTAGGATATTTTATATAAATAATGTCCCAGGAAATCTAACCTAATGGTATACCGACTACTCGGGAAACGGTATCACTGTAGCATACAAGTACATCTTATAATAAAAATTACTTTTTTCCCAATTTTCCAGATTGAGGGTCTGTATTGCACATGGGGAAAATTATTAAAATAAAATACAATGCTGGAGGTATTTTTGGTGTTTGAGGTCCTCAGAACATTAAAAGAGAAAAAAGTCATGCAAAAGAGAATTAGGTTAGAACATAAATTTTGAGGCATTTAGTGAGTTTTGGAAGTGAATGCATATATTCCTAGGCTTTGGATCAGAAAGCTAATGGAAGTTCTTCTCCCAGGTGAAAGAGACAATGCAAGGAAAAGAATCAGCTGTTCTTTGCACTTGCTGGAGACACAAATCAGAACAAAGGCAAAAGCTGCAGAGGGTGGTAGGGGTCGTTAATGCCTTTCACATAAGCAGAGTGAAAAGAAAGATGGCCACCCTCAAACACTTATGAATCTGAGGTAACTTTCATTTAATCCATTCTGCTCTTGAGGAGTTGACATTATAATAATGAAAAACATGTCAGGTTGGTGAGATTTGAATTGAGCGTGCACATTTTTGTTAGCATTGCTGGCTGCCTGGGTACTTTTGTTGATGAAATGAAGAGCTTTATAATATTAAATCATTATTTCATGCCACTGGTATTAATCTTCTGAAGGGCATTGTCAATAATATTACACTATTTCTTACAGTTGACTAACATCATAGAGCCGATCATGTCCCATTTGTGGGTAAAGATCCTGAGATTCTTTTTAGAGGAAGAGGAAAGATTATTTGTAACATATTTATTTTTGCTTATAGATTTTGAGTTCAATGCACCTCTTCCAAATAGGCTAGAGTGGGTGAAAGAAGAGAGAGAAGAAAGCAAATCTAAGAGAGAGGTGGAGTGATCCCATGGGTTTCCATGAAGTATTTTCTTTTTCCTGTTTTTCCTATGTTTAAGAGTCCTTTCAGAAAGATCTTGCATGGAACGTTGAAATGGAAAATAAAGAACTTGGAAAAGATAAAAATGGGTTAGAGTAATTGCTAATAGCCCCTCAAGAACAGACAAGGTTTCTTATGGTCTCTCTAAAATGATCCGGTAGTCTGCATAGTGACATGCACTCCATGGTATTCACCTCACATGCTTTTCTCTAGAGAAGGTTTAGTTTGGGAAGAGTTGCAAAGAAGAATCCACAAAACCCTTTTTCCCAATGTTAACGTTACCTCCTGCAATTTTCTCCAGTCTTTAAAGAAATTATACAATAATTCAGAATATTATAGGGAAAAAATTATGAATAGCAATTTAGTCAGAAAGATGAAATAGGACTGTGGATAGGCATCTTGGCAATTGGTCACATTTGTAGTTCATGTAGTTCATGGCCGGGAGTGGACTCTCCATATATTTCTGGCATCTTTCAAAGCAGCCAGAGCTACATCCTGGGGATGGTAACCAAGGACATTTTGCCTTCTTAATCTGAAACCTTCAGAACTGAGTGAATTACTCATTGACATCACGATGGCAGCAGCAAATGAATGTTGAAAAAGGCTTTAACTTTGCTTTTCTTTATTCATCATTTGCCCTACTGGCCAGTCTGTTTAAATTGTCTTTAACAAAGTAGAAATAGTATTTCTATTATACCATTCTCTATACTATTGATAATAGTATTTTTAGGGCAGTTAATAAGAATACTTAAAAATCAGCTACAAGATGATATATTTGGTCAACAAATACAATAACAATGGACGAAATCTTCCCTTTGAACATTTAATATTTTAATGATTTCTAATATTTATTGAGTATACACACTGTCCCAGACACCGTTCTAAGCTTTTCAAGTATATTAACTCATGTTAACCTGTGAGGTAGGTTTTTTGTTTTTGTTTTTTAAGATTTTATTTATTTATTTATTTATATTTGAGGCAAGGGGAAGGGCAGAGGGAGAGGGAAAGAGAGAATCTCAAGCAGGCTCAATCTGACATGGAGCCTGACATGGGGCTTAATCTCGTGATCCTGAGATCATGACCTAAGCCTAAATCAAGAGTTGAATGCTTAACTTACTGAACCACCCAGGCGTCCCTGTGATATAGTTTTTAAGAAACTCAAGCACATGGAACTTAAATTGCCCAAAGTTATCCATGTGATAAATAGTGGAGCAGGGACTTAAGCCAGGCAGTCTTTGATCCTATGTTAGACCCTTTTCCCCATTTTTTGCAAGAGTAGTAAAAGAGAAGATAGAAGTGTTATCTGAATTCAACAACTGCTGTCTTGTCGATGATACAGCAGTGTATCATATGATCGTATCTATCTATCCAATCACCAATCTCATCTTTTTCATTAAAACTGATCTGGACAAATTAACTTTCTATCTCTTTTCACTTTCTGTTGAAGACACCACTATCTTCGTAGTAACGCGTATTCAAAATGTCTGAAACTCCACACTCCTTGTCTATTACCAAATTCTTTTTCATCTCTCAAGATCTAGCTAAAGAATTACCGATTCTGTGAATCTCTTCCCAGGCAGTTTGAATTTCTCTTACATTTGGGTCTTCTAATGGCCTGTTTCCCCTGGTCCCCAAACACTGGTGTCTACACCAACTGCTTCACAATTACCCTGGAGGTCCTATACCAATCTTAAGGGATTCAGGTTCAGCTTATCTGCTCCCCAAATCACTTACATTTCATTCCCTTCTTCCTGCCCCCATGCTTGAATCTAGCCCCTTGAATATTCACTTCTGGAACCCAGACCTGTAACTGACACAAAGTACATATTCACCAAATACCACTGAAAGAATGAAGGAAAATAATGACTCAGATCCAGTTGACACCAGAGAGTTTCAGGAAAATAAATTCTAGAGCCTACATCAGCATTAGCTTAATTCAGTCATAATTGTTGCATCATGATTGTCACAAGATCAGGCACGTATAAGAATGACTTAGATTCACTAAGAAATAATTCCATTATATTCTATAAATTCTACTTATCAGAACAGATAATTTCATGGAAATTTCAAATGAACGTTTTACATTTATAACACATAAGGGGTTAACTTGATTATCTGGAAGAAGCAGATTTCTAGAATGACTCCGACCAGACTTCTGAGTAAATGAGACTTATTGTACTAAAATTCCAGGAGATTAAAAAATTATGTTGCGATATAGAAAGAACTCTGTCCATTTATGAAAAATAAATAATAAAGTGTAACCCATTTTCAACGTTAAAAGTCTCTAAGCACACAAAAAAGTAAAATGTATATTCATGTCTATACATCTATATATTTCTACATATATATAAGTGTTAACCTTTTCTACACTTGCTGGACCATCCCATCATGATACTTCTTAAATGCTGCAGCACTCACCTCTGAGAAAACACTGGCCTTATCCTTCATAATACCAGTGCCATTATCACAGCCAACAATATTAACAATATTTTAAAAATTATCATCTAATACTTAGCCCATATTCAAATTTCAGCAATCGTTATTAAAGTACCTCTGATAGTCATTTTGAAAAATCATAATCACTCAAAGATAATTTGCTGTGATGGTTTATTAGCTTCTTAAGTTTCCATCATGCATAAATCATCCATTGATTCTTTGAAGGATTAGACCAATTGTGTCTTAGAAGCCTTCACCTTTTGATTTGTCTAATAGTTTCCTCATGGGTTTTTAAAACTTGCTCTTCTTTGTCTGTATTTCCCATGATCTGAGAGTTAGCTCTGAGAGTTAGAACTTGATCAAATTCAAGTTAAACAAGTTTGTAAGGAATAGTCACAGGTGAGGCTGTGGTATTCACACAGCATCATATCTGTAGCTACACAGTATCTGGTTGTCTTCCAAATAATTTGATCAGCAGGCAGTAAAGTCAGCATTACTTGCAAAGAAGGACATGGCTCTGGTTGTTTGGCTCTGCACAAACCTTAAAAGTCTCATTTTCCAAAGATAGCTCTCCCATTGTTTCTGCCATAATTTCTGGAATGTCGACATTTTCCTGCTTTGTTTATCTGGAGCTATTAGAAGCCCTTGATAGGGCTTAAAAACCACTCTCTGCCATTTACACTTTATCTTGATCTATATTATTGGATTATATGGCCAATGATTCGGCAAGGTACTTGAGGGAAAACAGTAGAGAGCATGTGCCTCTTAATGGAAGGGAGAAGTACACAGAAGTGGAAATTAGATAGTCTGGTTGGCAGGTAGTACCAGGGTTTCTTCACAGTTATTTTGCAGTGGGATGAGCAGTTAGTATAAAGAGGGCAGTTAATTAGGGGGTGGGAAGTGAGTGTGAGGGGTGAAAAGAATATTTTTAATGGTCTGGAAGGATTCTTATCAACCCCTCAAGTGCACTGTAGCTCCAGGCTTGTGAATGTGTGGTGTTAATGCTCCATCTTCCCTAGCGGTTGTCCCAGGTCCCCACACAAGTGACTGACCCAACCATCTTTTCCTTTGATCTCTCCCTCTCTGAATTTGCCCACAAAATATGACTCAAGAATACTTAATAGAAGCAACTAACAATCTTCAGATATTTTTCATATATTTTACTTTTTCCACCCAAAGCTACTATGCTTTACATATTTTTCCTTATTCATCTCCATTTTCTGGACAAAAGCAAGGACATGGACAATCTTGGCCATTCTTGTATCTACAGAGCTTAGAAGAGTTTCAGTAAACACTGTTGTTGCCAAATGAAGGAACGAATGAACAACCTGGAGACAGGCTGGAATTTTTGTTTTCTGTTGTCTATAACTCCTTTGCATTGTTAATACTATTGACTGTTTTTAATGGAATTTACTGGATGATGCTGCACAGACTAAAAGAATGTGAAATATGTTTTCTTGAAGTCCGTACCTTGCAGTTCTAAAGAAAGCATATACCTTTCTCATTTACGTGGAGGGACTGTCTCTAGGTATCTCTTCAATTGTTTTAGGTGTATTTTCTGTGATTGGGCACTTTGGATGTAAGGATGGAATAAGCGCTTAAACTTGGTTTTTCCCTGTGATGTTTTGTTCCTCTGGTAACAGTACATATCAAATTGAAGGGATGGTTGGCATATACAGAAACTCGGAGCAACATTTTTTTTCATTTGTTAGATGAAATGCAAGTCCACTTAGAAAATAGTCTCCCTGCCTTTCTCCCATGAGAAAATAGTGAATGAGTAAAGAATAAAGAGTTATGGATGTTGACCTTTGAAACTCTCCCCAAAGCTGCATGACCACCGATGGGATGACATGAAAAGTCATTTCACTTATAATGAGATACCAAGCAGGCCTGTCTTCTTTTAAAACCTGGCATTTAAAAATACATTTACTTCTATTATGTACTGGCCTAACCTGCACTGGCTACTGCATATGACATATTACCCGAGCAGATGTTTGAGACAACATGCTGGCAGCAGGGCAAGTGAAGAATAAAGTTTATAGCTCTGTTCCTTCAATCTCAGACTCACACAACTAAGAAAGCTTTTTTATCTGGCAATTTATTGCAAATGTTATGTAAACTGCCTATTAATTTTATGCCTATCGTGCAGCAGAACTCTTTAATATGAAGAAATGAAGGGGAAATAGACATCCAGATGAGTTTCTTCCATAGGACATCTTGTCACTATTGCAGAGTCTTTTGTAACCAATTTGCCTTTGACCTTATGACCTTATGAGTGAGGAGGAAGCTGAGAGGAACATTCAGATATGTAGGGAATCCTATTTCTTTTTTTTTTTTTTTAAGATTTTATGCATTTATTTGACAGAGAGAGAGAGACAGCCAGCGAGAGAGGGAACACAGGCGGGGAGTGGGAGAGGAAGAAGCAGGCTCCCAGCAGAGGAGCCTGATGTGGGGCTCGATCTCAGAACGCAGGGATCACGCCCTGAGCTGAAGGCGGACGCTTAAAGACTGCGCCACCCAGGCGCCCCGGGAATGCTATTTCTTGATACTAAAGGTGGGGAATGGAAGGGAAAGAATCAGGAAGGTATGATATGATGATAAGAATTTTTATAATTGTATTACTTTGATTATTCTTAGGTTATAGAAGAAGTGAAGAGCCTTCAAAAAAAAAAAAAAGAAAAACTGTTCCAGGGAGATGATGGCATTCATTTTACTGTCATGACCTCTACTGCAATTTATATTATGAACTCAAAATAAGCCTGTTTAATATTTCATTAAAATGTATAAAGTATAAACATACAGTATTATGTTACAATGCATTTGCAAGTTGATATTCAGATGTGGGAGATTTCTGTATTCATGAAGGAATGACCTTCATACCCCACTGGAGGATCACCAGTTTATGCAATCCTACAACATTTTTATTTTATTTGTGTGCCATATGAAAATAGGACATTCATATCATCATCTCTAACAAATGTATTATCAACCAGAGAGGGCACAAGACCATCTGTGTATTCGTTAGGTGGCCGACACAGGCATTTGCCCCAACGACCTAGTAATGCCATCTCAAGTTGTGCATATGCTCACTCATTTGCACCTTGTAGTTCTGAAATTTGCCTTGCCTTATCCAAACTTTGGACTAATAATTTTAAAATGGAAGAGGCATGATTTTCATGCTATATGATCAACAGGGAATGTTCCTAAATGGCAGAGAAGTGAAAATTTGGAGAATGAAAGGGAAATTAGTGAATCCCACATCAATTAATAAAACACGACCACCACCATCATGCAATTAGGATGTTCGAACCATTTCTGAGTTTCACATGGAGAATTCATCAAGATAAACAGATGTTCATTTGACACAATGATCTCTTTCAGGCGGCACTGATTGTGTTCTGGCTAATCTTTTTGTTGCCAATCCCACACCAACAAAGAGGTACTAAAGAAGCAAACCACTTATGTGAATGGGCTGCTTTTTTTCAGGTGACATGACAAAGGTGCTGATGTAGGTTCAGAAAAGACTTACTCATAGGTTATGGGGGCCAGAGAAATCAGTGTTGGAAAATTGCTTAGAAGTTTTGATACTGGGGCGCCTGGGGGGCTCAGTTGAGCATCTGCTTTGGCTCAGGTCGTGATCCTGGGGTCCTGGGATTGAGCCCCACGTCAGGCTCCCTGCTCAGTGGGGAGCCTGCTCTCCCTCTCCTCCCCACCTGTGCTCTCTCTTGCTATCTCTGTAGCTATCTCTGTCTCTGTCTTTCTCAAATAAATAAAATCTTAAAAAAAAAAAAGAAGTTTTGATACTGCTCCTGGTGGGGCCTGGAGACTAGGATTTTTTAAAAATTATTTAAGAAATTATATAAAAATTGTTTAAGAAATTGAAGTTACAAAGGCTTTTAAAATTTTTTCTAATTTTTAAAAGTTTTTTATTTAAATTCCAGTTAGTTACCATACAGTGTAATATTAGTTTCAGATGTATAATATAGTGATTCAGCAATTCCATATATCACCCAGTGCTCATCACAAGTTCACTCTTTAATCCTCTTCACTTATTTCCCCCATCCCCCCACCCGCCTCCCCTCTGGTAACCATCAGGTTGTTCTCTATTGTTAAGAGTCTGTTTCTCGGTTTGCCTCCCTCTTTTTTTCCCCTTTGCTCATCTGTTTCATTTCTTAAATATGCTTTTGCTGTCCCCATAAGTAACAGTACTTTTTAGAATGACACTTGAATCTCAATATTTTCTATCTATTCTTTTGTTCAACAAACTTAAGAGATGCTTGTTTGGCCATCCATGTACCAAAAAGAGAAATCAAATTATTCTATACCTACAGACAGACTACAATAAAGAATATTGCTACAAGTTAACACATGTCTTTTGTTTTCTACAATAGTGGCAGAAAGAATTAGAGCAAATTTCTGATACTTAAAGTTCCTTCCCCTGTCAGTCCACATTAGATAATTATGGTAGATTAAATGTAATTGGAAACTGAGCTCACAAATAATTAAAGGGTCCCTCCCACTGTTGTTTTCCATAATCTTTTATTTTCTGGCAACTCTCAAGATAATGAATAAAAAATTCTATATTATTGACAGGAGATGAGCTTTAATACAGTTGATGCTGATTATTACTAGAGAAAAAAACATTTCATTTTGATATAGAAAGATCTTTGTCAGAAGTGTTCTTCCTATTTCTTTATTGTCTTATATTAGAAACAACCACTACTGGTGCCCCTGGATGACTAAGTCCATTAAGCATCTGCCTTCAGCTCTGGTCATGATCTCAGGATCTTGGGATGCAACCCCATGTCGGGTCTCCCTGCTCAGTGCAGAATTGTCTTCTCCCTCTCCCTCCACTTCTTCTCGCCCTGCTCATGCTCTCTCTCTTTCTCTCAAATAAATAAGTAAAATCTTAAAAAAAAAAAAAACCAAAAGAAAAAGAAAAAGAAACAACCCTTACAAGTGAATTATATGTGCATATGCTCACTTTTTACTTATTACTCTTTTTACTTATTAAATTGGAAAATAAGAATTTGATTTGATAATTTAACGAATCCTGTTCCAGTAATTGATGCATTTTATTAAGAAAACAGGTCCCTCTTAATCTCCTGAAGCTTCCAGTTCTAAAATAAATAAGTCACAGGAATGAAGAGTACAGTATAGGGAATATAGTCAATATTGTAATAACTTTGTATGGTAACTACACTTATCATGATGAGAATTTTATAACATACATAACTGTTGAATCACAATGCTGTAAATCTGAAACTAATATAATATATTATATTATATTTCAATTAAAAAAAAAAAGAAAAAATGTCCCTTGGTATCCATGAAAGTTTATATCACTTTCACAGTATTTATAATCAAATAAGAATCCTCCAGTTCTTTTTTTTTCTTTAGAAAGAGAGTGAGAGATCATGCATGTGCGTGGGGATAGAGGAGGGCAGAGAGAGAGAGAGAATCCTAATCAGGCACCCCACTCAGCATGGAGCCAACTTGGGGCTTGATCTCATGACCCTGAAATCATGACCTGAGCTGAAATCAAGAGTTGGATGCTCAAATGACTGAGACACAGGCGGCCCTTCAGTTCTTTTTATTTTAACAAATTATTTTATAGTGTCCATATGTTCAGCTACCAAATTTTGGTGAAAAAAATTGTATAAATCTTCTTCCTTTCTGAAAATGCAGACAGTCTTTGATATAATATTAAACAACTTCTCCCTGAACCCTTTCAAATGGCCACTCTCATTTATTGCATAAAGCTTTTTATTTTATACTTTTAACACTATCCCAGCGTGCTTGACATTGCTGTGTTCTCCTGCCTCACTACTTCAAGCAAGCACGTAGCTGTAGTATCTACAAAATGATTTACAAGTGATTTAAAAATATCGACATGGAGTTATTTTCATACCTTTGTTGTTAAAGGAGATGATAAATGTAAAGCACAGAACTTGACCTGTGAGTGGCCAGTAAACTAGGGTTGTTGTGAAATTTGGGGGCTATCTCAACAGTGCTGCCTAGGTCTGGCAAATCTCTCTTATGTCTGCCTCTTTTGAACCACAATGATGAGAAAGTTATCAATGACTTAGGTTTCAACAGTATTTAGTCTACCAAGCACTTGCACAAGGAGTCGCTGACCTGATTCCATGACAACTTGGAGAGGTACATAGGGAAAATATTAAAATCTCCATCTTAGGAAGCCAGGAAGAAGTAACTAATGTACAGTAGTCCATATTCGTTTAGTCTATAATCTGCCTGTTTTGATGAGTCTTATTGTTTTCAAGAAACAGAGACTGACTCAAACCAGCTTAAATGAAAGAGTGAATGTACTGAAGAACACTGGGAGAAGCAGAAGTCAGAGTTGGACTTCACAAGTGGCTAAGTCTGTCTCTTTGTCTCTCTGGGGCTTTTGGGTTTCTTCTGCACATTTGCTTCAGATTTTCTTTCTTTTTTTTTTTAAAGATTTTATTATTTATTCGACAGAGATAGAGACAGCCAGCGAGAGAGGGAACACAAGCAGGGGGAGTGGGAGAGGAAGAAGCAGGCTCATAGCAGAGGAGCCTGATGTGGGGCTCGATCCCATAACGCCGGGATCACGCCCTGGGCTGAAAGCAGACTCTTAACCGCTGTGCCACCCAGGCGCCCCTGCTTCAGATTTTCTTTTCTTTTGAAGATTTTCTATGCATTTTCCTAAATGTCGCTACCAGGGCCCTGATTCTAGAGTCCCTTCAATTTTGGCACCCAACAAAGACTAACATTTAGAGTCTTTGCTCCACTTCACAATTCTCACACCCACAATTCCCAGTGCCCTCCACCTCCCTCCCACTTTCTCATAGGGGGCAAGGGGATATCCCAGCTCCCAACAGCTGTAGACAGGGATTTGGAATTCCACGACCTGCTGTCTTTTGGCAGATTATGGACATATGCTCTTCCAGAAGATGATGTGGATAAGTTGGGGTATGAAAACCAGTGGGATTCTGATGCCTCTAGAACACATTATCTTATAATTCTGCCCCCAGATTGCTCTGTACTCTCCCTAGAGATGCTCGAAGTTATAATACAGTCCCTTAAAAAAGAAGGAGGTTATCTATTTTTTTGAATTGTTAGTTGACTTTAACTTCAGATAAATAGCTTTTTTCCCTTTTTTATTAAAAGGAGAGAAAAACTAAATGCAACCAAATATATTCTTTTGATTTTTATGAAATAATTTTCCTGTTAAATTATTCCTCAGGGGGCGCCTGGGTGGCACAGCGGTTAAGCATCTGCCTTCGGCTCAGGACGTGATCCCGGCGTTGTGGGATCGAGCCCCACATCGGGCTTCTCCGCTAAGAGCCTGCTTCTTCCTCTCTCACTCTCCCTGCTTGTGTTCCCGCTCTCACTGGCTGTCTCTATCTCTGTCAAATAAATAAATAAAATATTAAAAAAAAATTATTCCTCAGAAAATTCATTTAGTGTAGTGGAGCCCCTAGTAAAGCTCAAAATGAATGTTAGGGAGAAGAATTGTTTTACTGAATGTTTATGAAGCACTCTGGGAGACTAGCATGATTTAAATACAATTAATCTAACAACATCTTAAAGCAAATACTGTAGATGCAATCTACCCAAATATTAGAATTCCATTTTATATATATATAAGGAATATATATATTGCCCCTTTTACATTTTCAATAGGGTTTGGATGTCATGGTTAAAAAACAAACCTCCAAACTCTAAGCAATAAAAATCAATGAAAAAGAGTTTTAAACAAATGGAGTAGCCACAGGAGGCTTAAACCAGACAGCCTGCATACAGTGGCAGCAGCGGGAGCGAGAAGGGATCCGTGAGCCCTTCTCCCCACACCCCGAGGAGTTCATGAAATAGATGTCTTTATCCTCAACTGCCTTAAGAAGTTGTCTTGTCACTGGAATATGGCTCCATATGGCAACTGGTTAATTTGAACACTGGAGGGAAGAAATGACTGGAACCATTTAAGAAATGTAAGTTTCTTTGCTTCCTATATGTATAGCCATAGAGAAAGCTTTTTAAAAATCTACATTATCCGGCCATCAATTTGCAATCCCTGATAGCCGACACTAATGTGTTGGAATTAATTTGCTTTATACAAGGCTTTTAAAAATCATATACCAGGCCCTCGAATTCAACCATTCAGCACAGTGGAATCTGTTAATCTTTAAAAAAAAAGTTTTCCATTTTTTTCATATCATACTTGAAAGGCCCCATACAGTCCAAGGTCTTAACAAATCTTCCAGCCCTATTTGGCCAACCATCAATTCCTATTGCTTTTCCCCTCACTCCCTTTAGCTACAGGGTCCTTCTTCCCACTCCTAGAACATGCTAAGGGTGATCCCAAAGGGAGGCCTTTGCAAGACTATTATACTGCTTGGAATACTCATTTCTACAGTCTAAGTTTGGCTTGTTCATTTACTCTCATTTTCAGTGCCATCTGATTAAGTGAATCCTTCCTGATCAGTCTATTTAAAATAGCACCCACCCATCATTCCTTATGTTCTGATAGTGTCTTACCATTTCTTTACAATACTCATCACCACCAGATATTAAATTATTAATATCTCTATTCTTTATTTTTTTCTTCTCCATTAGAACATAAACTCCTGTTTATGTTTCAAAAGAACAAAACTGATCTGTTTTGTTCTTTTGATCCATAGTGTCTAGAATAGAATCTGGCACGTTATAGGTATTTCAGGTGCTGGTGCATAAACTTTGTGTTATCAGTTCACAGCAAGATAAGTACATTATGTGAGGATATGCATTCAGAAAGCTTTGTAGCATTTTGACATTGATGCAACATCCACATATGGGATTTTGTAGATTATAAAAGTATCATCCCATAATAAATTGGGGAAAATAAAAAAGTTGGTCCTTCAGCCAGAAAGTTAGAGAAGTAGTACCCTACCTGCTTTAGGAAGACGGTTGTTAGATGGTGGGAGGTGAACACCATCAAAATACAAATTCTAGTGGTCTCTACTGTGGAGGAATATGAGCTCTGAGTGCAAAATATGCTGCTGAAATTAACAGTGTATGCCACTAAAAGAGGAGACTTGGTGGTCATATTTGAATTTTGGAGACAATACATCCCATATTTGGGTGTGTGGCTCTGATCTATTTAGCAAGTATCTTGCCTGAGAAGGCTTTAAAGCAGGTCCAGGTTATAGAGACACTCCAAACCAAATGTTGAGGCAAGTATGAGTTCGGTTTAGAGCTTCTGACAGTTTCCCATTAGATAATCATAGTACAGAACTGAAGGATTTTAGAATAAAATTTTGTTCTATTTTCCAGGAACCTAGTTTCTTTTTGAGACACAGCTATTAATTTGCTGCATGAACCAAATAGAAACTAAACACATGCTTTTGGGACATCAAGTGATTGTTCAGTCAAACTTATCCAGAATGAAATGGGTGTTACTCCAGCCACTAAGCCATAAGGTTGGGGACATTCAGCAGTAGTATCTTATGATTGACAAAGATATTACACATATATGTTCCTGTCAGCAATCTACAGTATAGTATTGGGGGTCTAATATATAATAGACACATTACCTATGACAGTATACCTATAAACATTAAAGAGGAAGCTGAAAAAAAGTGGAACAACAATGACCTTCAAGCAACAACTGAAACATGGATATTCAGTGAAAACACTCTTTAAAAGCCAGGACATAAGTATTTCTTTTAAGACACATAAAAATGATGCAATTTTATCAGCAACAAATGCAAACAAAGAAAAATAATTAATAATATTCTTTGGGGAGGAAGGGCAATTCACTATGGCATTTCAGAGATGCAGGAACAAATGCAGAGCAACAAAAAAAGTCAAAATATAGACAAATGTGAATGAATATTGACATATAAGATGATAACAATAAGAATAATACATTGAATATTAAAATATATATCATCAATAGCACATATGGCAATAGAATAAATAGTGTTGCAGTATTCTAGTATCTTTTAATTGTTCAGGAAATGGTAAAAGTATGAATCTATAGTAGACATTCACAAGTAGAAAATGTGTGTTCTGATTTCTAGAACAACCATTAGAAAAATAGTAAATCCAAGTACAACTAACAAGTTGTAGTGAGCAAATAAAATAAAAAAAATTGTTTTATTTGGTTAAAAATAATACAATAAAAAAAGAAAAAGAAGGAATAAAGAAATGTAAGGACAAATAGAAAGTGAAAGTAAATAGTAAAATGGTAAATTTAAACTCTCAAATGTCAGTAATTTTGTTAAATATAAATCAACTAAATATTTCAATTGGAAGACAAAATTTTCAGACTAAAAAACCAAACAAAAACTCCTTATCATTTGCTGCTTATAAAAAACTCATCTTGAATATGGGATTTCAGAAATGTTAAAAGTTAAAGGATAAATAAAGGTATTCTATGTAAACAACATCTAAAAGATACTAAAACTCATATAAAAAGGGTCTTTTTATAATAATAAAAAGGCTCATTCCACTGGGAAAATTAAATAATCCTAAATGTGCACCCTAAGCATTAATGTAAATGATACATGTGGAACACTGCATGTAACAGCTACAGAATACATATTCATTTCAAGTATATGTGTAACATTTACAAAATGTAAACAGTAAAGTAAGTTTCAACAAATTTTGGAGGATTACAATCATATGAAGCGTGGCATATCAAAACTTAGAAGATGCAGTTATAACCATGCTCGGAGGAAAATAGTCTTAGACTCATAAATCAGAGAAGAAAATAGGTTGAAAATCAATGTTTTGATTTTGTTTATCTAAAGAAGTTAGGAGAACAGCAAATTAAATCTCAGTAGAGTTGAAGTAAGGAAATAAAAAAAAAAAACTATGGGGCTGAAAGACTTCACCAGGGAATTCTGCCAAAGACTTGAGATTGACTTATCATTTCCATGCAATGCCAGTAAAAGTAACAGAAGATTTGTTAATGGAAATTAGCATGTATTTTCTGGAATTCGTATGGGAACTTAAAGGCATTTAAGGTATTCTGAGGCTACCTTTATTAAGACAATGGAGTGTTGGCACAATGAAAGACAAACCAATGGAACAGAGTAAAGACTCTAAACATACACACACTGACATGAGGTCATTTGGTTTATGATGATGCGGGCACCACAGTGGAGTAAGATATGGAGACAGTCTTTGAGTACATGGTGCCAGGTCAACTGGGTATGCCTATAGAAAAACAAAACTTGGCCTGAAATCACATAACAGACAAAAAATTTCAAATGGATTGTTGCCCTAAATATTGAAAGTGTATCAATAAAATTGCTAGGAGATAATATAGGAAAATACTTCAAAATTATAAAGTTGTTAAGTATGTCTTAAATAGGAAACAAAAATCAACTGGCTATGAAGGAAAACATTCATAAAAATATGCATGTATTATTAAGACATTATATTTATCAGAGATTTGGTTAAGAGGATGACAAGGCAAACCAGAAAATGCTCAGAGATATTTGCAATACATAAACCCTCAAGAGACTTGTTTCCAAAATATATGCAGTTTCTACAACTAAAAAAGAAGGTGAATAATAAACAAAGAAACAAACAAAAAAAGAAAAGAAAAAAAAGAATCAGTACAATTTTTAAATGGACCAGAAACTTCTAGAGGCACTTATGTAATGAATATATCCAAAGAGTCAATTAGGATTGTAACCTTAGTAGTCATCAGGGCAAAGCAAATTAAAACACAGTGAAACATCACTGCATATTCATCAGTATGGATAAAATTATAAAAACTGGTAACACCAAGTGTTAGTAAAGATATGGAACCAGCTGGGACTCTCTTATACTGGGGGTGTAATAAAAATTTTATAAATCCATTTGGGAAACTGTTAAGCAGTAGCCACTAAATTTGAAGATACACATACTCTATACCTGACAGGTTTACTCTTATATGTCCATCAGAAATCCTTACATCTGTGCACCAAAAAAAAAAGTATAAGAATACTCATAATAGTTCCAAATAGTAAACATCTTGGATGTCCATCAACAGAAGAATGGAAAAGCAAATTGTGGTCTGTTCACACGGGGAATATTATACAGCAATGAAAACAAACATACTCCTATTACATAAAACAGTATGGAGGAATCTCACATAGCATTGGAAGAAAGAAGCCAGCCTTAAAAGGATTCAAACTGTAAGATTCCCTTATAAAATATTTGCACACTGAACTAATGTGTAGTATTAAAAATTAGGATAGGTTCCTTTTAGCGAGGAAACAGGGATTGCAAATAAACTTCTGGAATACTAGTGATGTTCTATTTCTTGATCTTGGTGGTAGTTACATGGGTAGGCTCATTTTATAATAATT
The DNA here is from genome assembly GCF_002007445.2 of Ailuropoda melanoleuca. Classification (NCBI taxonomy): domain Eukaryota; kingdom Metazoa; phylum Chordata; class Mammalia; order Carnivora; family Ursidae; genus Ailuropoda; species Ailuropoda melanoleuca. The sequence goes on from NC_048226.1 coordinate 33,848,699, forward strand.
CATTGAACTGCACACAAATGATTTGTGCCCTTTTCTATATGTATGCTTTAATATGTGTTTTATACATTGTACTCCAATAACACATTTTAATAAAAAAACACAGACTACAGCTTATTACTGAACATCTTTACCTATTGGTAATGAAATGGGCATATTAGAGAAAAGTCAAAATCCTTTCCACGAAATAGGATGTTATCACAGAATTGCCCTTTACTTGATTTAAGATAGATCATGGCCAATTCTACATGACTATCATCTTTTATTAATCCATTTCAAACCTTGGCAATATTTATTTAATGATTTAAGAAGAGTATTTACAATCTTTTATCACCTGTTGCCATTAAGAACTCTGGGAATTTTCTGGTTTTGCTTCATGATCATAAGCTTTGTATGATGCACATATCTTCATCATTCTTTTGTGATTGCTCAGAAAATAATCCTTAATAGTGTCCTGCTCAATTTCAGCTATGACATCACATTTTACATATTGCAGAGTTAAATATTTTATACTTAAATTTAATGTGATGGCCTCATAATTTTTAAAATGTCTATGCTTTTAAATATGCAAAATAAGGTGAAACACAAAGCAATCAATGCTAAGGATTAAAGTCAGTTATGGGCTCCTGGGTGGCTCAGGTGGTTAAGCTTCTGCTTTCAGCTCAGGTCATGATCCCAGAGTCCTGGGATAGAGCCCAAGGATGGGCTTCCTGCTCACTGAGGAGTCTTCTTGTCCCTCTTCCCCTCCCCCTGCTCATGCTCTTTCTCTGCCTCCCTCTCTCTCTCTCAAATAAATAAACAGAATCTTTTAAAAAATAGTTAACATGCTTTAATAAAAAAAGTTTTCCATCAACTCAGCCATTTTTTTTTACCACCTTACAAAATCTACAGTTGGGCAGTTAACTGGGTTGATAGACTGAAATAAACATGTTTTGTAGTCTTTAAAAGCTATTTTCTATAATAGAAAGAGGGTAATATATCTAAACTTATTATTGGATTTATTTCTGTATTTAACCTTTTCTAAACATGGTTCCTTTAAAACATTTGAGATTTCTATCCTAATTCCATGTCTTAATAGATCGTAGAACTGTTATAAATTTTCCTGTGATTTTGAAACAATTCAGGACAAATTGGAAAATGCTTTCATTGTGTTCAGCAGCTGTTAAAACAGACAAAAGATAAGAGTCTTTTACAAAACAATTCTGTACTGTTATAAAAATTCCTCTTGGCTAAACCCATTCTGTGTGAAGTTAGAACACTTCCCATGTTGGGGAATTCTGACCTCAGAAGGCTATCTGTCCCATTTTTGGATAGATCATGTTAGATTTTCTATTCCAAACTCTAAATGCAAATAGCTTTCCTTCATTGATCCCAGGTTCACCTCTGGGACTACTCCCCTTCTTCTTTTTTTTTTATTTTTTTTAAAAGATGTTATTTATTTATTCAACAGAGATAGAGACAGCCAGTGAGAGAGGGAACACAAGCAGGGGGAGTGGGAGAGGAAGAAGCAGACTCATAGCAGAAGAGCCTGATGTGGGGCTGGATCCCATAACGCCGGGATCACGCTCTGAGCCGAAGGCAGACGCTTAACCGCTGTGCCACCCAGGTGCCCCTACTCCCCTTCTTCTTTACAATATATTAACTATATTAATGTAGCTATATGTATCCCTCACTCTTATTCAGGCTATGCATCCATAGTTCTTTCTAGTGTTCTTAGATGCTGCTTATCAGCCTTCATAATCCTGATTGCCCTCATTTAGAAATATGTGACCCTCATTTGTTGGTATTGGTGACTCTTTCTATAGCTTGATTGGTAACTCTCATGGAAACTTTCAAATCATAAATGTCATAAATAAATACTCATAGTGTCAATTTAAATTTTTATTTACAACTGAGACTGATAACTGAATCTACTGGCACTGGGTCAATGCAATCAAGAATGACAAGACTATGTGATCCTCTGATTCATGAGGATGAAAGACTTTTCATTGCACTGAACAACAAATCCATATTTCTCTAAAGTGAGCAATTATTTTGGCAAAAGGCTAGTTTCTTCTCATAGCACTAAAACACAGGTATGGAGGAATGGCAAGTCCAAAATAGAGATTTTCAACATAAGGAAAGGATGGTGTGATCACTTCAAGGGGAGTGGGGGAGGCACTGGTTGTTGAAAAGGATTTCAGAAATTGAGAGAAGCTGCAAGAATTGATAAATTGATACACGTTATCCTCTTCTGCCATCCTGCCACCAGGTATAGTTTGGCCAGTAACCAGGAATAAATGAGGTAATAAGCAAGAGGTGAAGATTGACAATAGTTGTCCTTAAAATCTAGCATGTAATGTAAAATACCACACAGCAGATGAAGACTGGAGAGTGTGAAGTGATATGGGACTGGAATCATTCCTCAAGGGACACTGTATTTATATTAGTGGGACCTCAGTTTCTGTTCAATATTTACTAGTCATTTGTACTTTCGTGTTGAGCTTGGGAGCAACTGAAACCCCTACATCTTTATCACTGAAACTTTTGCTAAACTAGATAATTCCTATGCTACCTGCACAATCAATTAAATCAAATCAAAATGTAAAGTGTTTTCACTCATTACTTTAAAAATCCATCTCCTTAATTGACCCCTATTTTTGAACCTGGGGATTATTTTGAACCTTGATTCTATCATCCTGCATCGTGATTGCCCTTATTGCTTTGTTATTTTTTGCAAATGTGACAAGCCACGTTCTGTAGGTGATGTTTAATAGAGTTGAACAGTATTGGTGTTGTGCAGGGGGAACCAGTTTTCAGCCCTGACTCCAAACATAAAGTAATCCCTTCTGCCAAAAAGGTTTTAGAACCACCTCCTCCATTACCACAGTATTCTGGGGCAGCTGATAGTGGCCAAGATCATATAGAGGATGGCACGGACAGGAGGAATCCTCCACTCAGGTTTGATAGAGAGACAAGTCACCGCACCCTGACAGGGATTCCCATTATCTGGTAAGGAGAGCAGCCAGCATTTCGCAGAGCGTATTGTATATAAGCAAAGCCTTGACAGAAATCCACTGATAAAGATACAGTTCTAAGAGATGAGAAATAGGTTTGTAAAGTCTAAACATCAAGTGGTCATGGTTCTAAAACTCAGAAGTGACATACAGGTGAGATCAGCTTGGGGAAAGTCTTGTGAGACACTCAGATGTGGCTCAACAGAACATCACCGTGGCACTCGGCTCAGTCAGTAGAACTGGAGACAGGAGGTGGACCTAGGACCAGCTTCATGGACCCTTTATTTTGTTGTATAATGTATGGCCCAATATATGCAATTTGTATTAAGAGCATGATTTTTAAAGACATATTTTTTTGTTTGCAGTGCTATCTAGTTAAGTTATTACAGCCAAGGTTCTTGTACTGAAGATTGGGAAACAGTAGATAAGTAGAAATCTTTACAGATTTTTTTTTAAACTAAGCTGTATTTCTGGATTAGAGTTTTCTATGTTTCACTCTCACTGAGGTCTTAATATCTCTTAAATAAACAGACACCCAGTGTGCTGACTTTTATTAAGTCCCCCTCTCTATCCTAAGTGATCATAAATCATCTCATTAATGGTTTGTTCTAATTTTCAAGGTGTCTTTTATTTTGATGATACATATCTGGATGCAATCTTTTGTCCCTTGTCTTTCCAATCTAAGGAATATTTCCCCATGTTTTTCACCCTTCTTTTATTCTCTGTGTATTTGTTAAATAATTGTCAATGATTTTTGTAATCCCCTCTGAGTTTCTGGTAGTATATTGGAATACGATTCTTCTAGACACTTAAGTTCATTTAAAGCAAATATTTAATTTCCTATGGTCTCTTCTTTATAACTATCTTAATTTTATTCCATTCCTAAGCATTTTTATTCAGGTTGAATATTTTTCTCCTTGAAACAGAGTAGAGAGGGAAAGTAGGCTGTTGAGTAATTCTCTGATGTCATCCTTCCTTGACAATCCCATTCTTTCTCTTGTTCTCAACAGAAAATAAATGGTCTTACTAGTTCATGGTTTCCCTAATAATATTGTAAGCTCCTGCTGGGCAAGAGTATGGATTTACATGTCTCTTAATTTATTCATTTTTACATTGTCCAGTGTTCAGTACCATGCCAAATCTGTAAAAGGTCCTTCATAAATACTTAATAGTTGGTCTTGTCACTCACCACATTACAAACACTGCCGTCTTGGAGATGTTGGGAAAATGTCAGATATCTTTGGCTTGTCATCTCACCATCTGTTCTTCACTTTCAGACTCTTTTTTGAAACTTTGCCTAGGCACATAGATGATTCACTTTCTTTCCCTTCGTGTTGATGACATTTCCCCAAGTGTTAAAGCTCATGCTTGTGGTTAATCGATTCTTGGATCGTATCATCATTCCAGCCTGATGATTCTTGCTACAGAATCCATGTGTCTTTTGTGGGGGTTGTAGGCTGTGGTCTCCAGAGTATTTCAAAAACTTCTAACATTGGCTCACTGCTAGGGATTAGAATTTGCCAATTTTTCTATTGAAGTGAAAGGGTCCTCTTAACCGAAGCATTGCCTTTTATCTTTCATTGAGCTAACCAACTGTCATCGGGGTCTCTTTAATAGTGAAGTCTTTTCCAGGGATTTATGAGAGTTACGAGAAAAGTAGACTAATGTTATGCTGAACACTCAGAAGGCCAAAATTCTCAACAAGCTTTCATCAACAAGTCATTCATTCTGAAAATTCTGATGAATGGAAAACTCTAGAGAACATTCAACACTGTCTGAATGAAATAATTAAATGCTGTAGTTGGAAGGAAACTTAGAAATAATTTAGCACATCCCCTTAATTTTACTTGTGGGAAAAAAATGAGAACCAGGGAGATTAAGTTGATATGCCCAAAGTAGTTCTGTAGGCTGCCAAATGAGAACTAGAAGCCAACACTTCCAACAGGAATTGAAGGGCAGGGCTCCATCTGTGCAACCCTATCGTCCATTCAAGGCTTTCTTCAACAAAACCGTTTGTAAGAATTGAAGAGATGGCAGGGTAAAGTAGCATAGAACTAATGAGTAGGTTCTGGCTGCAATTTGGACTTTCATAAGTGAAATATCCCAGAGCCTCAGCGAAAGAATTTTTGCATCTTTCTTACAAGTGGTAAAACCAGAGGTTTGGTGGGGTTTGCTGGAGATGGCAGTTGACCTGCTTGAATATAGTAGGGATGCAGGAAGGGAAACATGGTGAAGCTAAGGCAGCCAAGAACGTGACAGAGTTCAGAGCGATTAAGGTACAGGTTAATAAAGGTGTTCTTTCATTGAGAGAGTGTACCTTCATCTTTCAGTCATTATGAAATTATAACCAAGTAACAGAGAATGTGTTATTTCAAAGGACACCTTCTGTGGAAATACCTGTAGTTTTCAAAAGAGGACTCACTATATATAGCATCTTTTGGTCCTAGATTGGGTCATGTATAGTTTCCTGAATTGGTGCTTTCCATGTTTCTGTTCCTACTTGGCACAGGGATTCCTGGGTAATGGGTCTTTTTGTTAACAACGGGATTACCTGTAGAATAATCATTTCGGTCCTTGCTGATTTGGCTGTGCTCCTCACAGCTCATCCCTGAAGAAGGGACATGACTGATATTGAATTGTGTAATACTGAATCATTTCAGATTGGCTTTGTTTTCATACAGTTTGCTAGGTTGTACACCGTTTTCAATCTATGTCAGTTGTCACACCTGCTACTATTTTATTATTTCTGTAACAACTGAGAAATTTGCCCTCCTGTTTTGTATACCTTACACTGTACAAATGCATGGGCCTCTGCTCGAGCAGCATGCTGCCACTTTTAGAAGTTTAATTCTTCCTTGAACATTCATAACAAATCAGCAGCTTTCAAAGACTTCTTTGAAAAAAAAAAAGATTACTTTTAATGAAAAGAACTGCACATTTACCATCTATTGCAAAAATTCAGGCACACAGAGCTTGGAGCAAAAAGACAGGACAGAATAAACCAGCATTGTGTTGAATCATAAAAATGTTAGGAGTACAAAAGACACAAAAGATGCTATATTGAAGAAGGATGTAAGGTCATAGAGGAGGAAAAAAAATGAACTACAGTGATAAGAGGAGGTGAAATGTAATTGTGTATGTACCCAAGGGTAGGCACCACAGAGGCCTAAAACTCATAATTGCTAACAATCATCTCTGGAAGAGAACACATACTTCAGACTCTAACACTGAAAGTCAGAAAATAGAGAAATGTTTTAAAAAAAGGTAAATTTGTACCATTAAGTATATTCTGAATAATTATATGCACTATGTTGTAAAAGAAACCATTTCTTGACTTGGAAATTATATGGGTTTTGGAATAAAATGAGTAAGTCGGGTAAAGAATATATATTTTTTGAATTGGCACAAAAGGATAAAAGAAAATAAAAATTATTATCTCTCTGTTCCGGCTTTTGGTTTCTGTTACATCTGGCTTTTCCTTATATCATTTGCACAGCCCATGCTACTTTTCCTCCCACTTGGAAGCAATCAATTAACCAAACCATTTTGAGGGATTTAATTGTTGAATTACACATATATTCTGTGGGAGCCATTTTATGACCTTGGTGCTACAAAGATAGATAAACTCAGCCTAATACAGAGAGTAGGTTTTTGTCTCTTTTTCCCCCAGTGACTTGAAACAATTCTACGGATTGCTGGAGGATTGATATACTCTAAGGCCAGATATGTAAATTGAGGTACAGTTATAACCCAGCCTTGATCCCCTATATTGGGTGCTGTTTAGAGAAGAACGTGGAGAAGAAAAGTATGCTCCTTGGCATAGGCTTTTTGGTAGATAACGTGTGAAAGAATTCCACACTCTAGTGGCATTTATGACTTCCTCTCAACACTTAACCTGCCCCTCATTCTAAAAGACCATTTCTTATAATTCCCTTGCCAGCCACACGGCAACTACGCATTCCCCTCAGTTCTTCCCAGAAACTCTTTCACTGGGTTATGCATTCATGTTCTCTGTCTGCCTCCTACGTAGCTGAGGAGAGAATTTCATAGCTTTTAAAAAGAAAAAAAAAACTTCACTTGCAGAACTTATTCAGGGGCTGCTCAACATGTGGTAAGTTCCTGCATGAATTTAACGTGGAGAAAAACCGTCTTCATAGATTAACCTGCCCGCTCCCGACTGTGGGAAAAGAAGCATGCACCCAGATACGTTTTATTTTCTACTTCTCTTGACAAAAAGCGTTGGGCTTAATGCCTTGCCCAAGTGTTACAATCTGCTCGAATCACTTGCCTGAAAAAAACCTATTCCTTCTGGTTTCTTCAGATGGTATCTGCTCTGCTTCATTCCCACATATATGTTCATAAATAAGCAGGGTGCAATTATGTAATTACGCAGAGTCAAGTTTAAGTGTGCCTCCATTTTGCTCCCATGGATGGAGAGTTCCTAAAGACAAGTCCCTCCCTTCTGTGGGGAATCCCACACATTTCCTACATGTATCAGGGTTTGCTAAGTAACTAGTCCCCTCTCTTTTTGCAGCATCATTTTTTTCTTTATGATAAATATTTGCATTAGTGTACACTTGGGCTGGAGCATATCTTTCATTAAAAAAAAAAAGAAAAGCATCAGTCTTACTTCATCAATTCACTTCCTCCTCCAATTCTGTCATATCTTTCGGTCTCCATAGAAAAGCTCCCTTGTTTCCCATTCTTCTCCATCTGCTCCAGCTGGCTGTCTATCCTCACTGCTTTCCTCAGGCTGCTCTTGTCAAGGGCCCTGTTACCCCTCTGCTGCCAAATCCCAGGGTCACTCTTCTCTTCTCTTGACCCTCAGCAGCATATGATAGAGTTGGTGAAGCCCTCTTTTTTGAAAAATTTTCTTTGTTTGACTTTCACAGCCTCGCCTCTTGTTTGCTTTTTTTCTGTCTCATGACCATGCCTTTTTTTAAAAGATTTTATTTATTTATTTATTTATTTATTTATTTATTTATTTATTTTAGAGAGAAAGCGCACGAGAGAGCACAAGCAGGAGAAGTGGCAGAAGGAGAGGGAGAAGCAGACTCCCCACTGATCTGGGAGCCTGATGCGGGGTTTGATCCCAGGACCCTGGGATCATGACCTGAGCTGAAGGCAGATGCTTAACGGACTGAGCCAACCAGCCGCCCTGACCGTGTCTTATTTTTAAAATAAGGTTTATTGAAATTTAATTCATGTCTGAATTCACTCTTTCTAGGTATTCAATGCAATGGCTTTGACGAACGTATAAAGTACTATAGCCTTTACCAAAAATCAAGTTATGGACTATTTCTGTCAGCCCAAAAGGCTCCATTGTGCCCCTTGGTAATCAATCCCTTACCACCGGCTCTAGCCTTTGGTTATCCCTGATCTGATTTCTCTCCCTAAAATTCTGCCTTTTTCTAGAATGTCCTTATAGAACTATGCATATGTAGCTTTTTGAGTCTGAGTTTTTCCAGTTAGGAACATGCTGCTGCATCTGTCAACAGTTCGTTCTTATTTGTTGCTGAAAACAGAAAGTCCACTGTATGAATGTTCCACAGTTTATGACTCACCAGATGATGGATGTTTGGATTATAACTAATTTGGAGACTATAAACAAATCTACCATATACATTTGCATACAGTAATTTGTGAGAGTGCATATTTCCCCTTTTGGGGTGGGGGTAACCCCGAGGAGGAGGTTGTATAGTAGACATAGGTTTACCTTTATAAGAAATGGCTAAACTGCTTTCCATTTTACATTCCCATCAACAATGTTTTGGGGTTCTAGTTGTTTCACATTTTCACCGGAACTTGGTATTATCAAGTTTTAAAAGTTTTAGCCATCCTAACCTTTGTTTAATAGTATTTTATAGAGATTTTAACTCACATTTCCCTGAAGGTTAACGATGTTGAACATTTTTTGTATGCTATTTGCCATACATATCTGTTCTTTGGTTAAGGGTCTATTCAAATATTTTATGGACTTTTTTTTTATTGGGCTTTTAGCTTTCTTATTATTGAGTGGTATGAGTTATTTACATATTCTGAATACAAGTCCTTTATCAAATATGTGTTTTGACAATATTTTCTGTGTCTGTGGCTAGTCTTTTCATTTACTTAACAGAGTCTTTTGAAGAGCAGAAGTTATAAATTTTAATTTCAGTTTATCAATTTTGTCTTTTATGGTTTGTGCTTTTATGTGTTCTATTGAAGAAATCTTGCCTAATCCAAGTCAAAAAGGTTTTCTCATGCTTTCTTATGAAAGCTTTACAAGTGTTCTATGATCCACTTCAAGTTGATTTTTGAGGGATGAGTTGAGGTTCCTTTTTTTTTTTTTTTAACATATGAATGAACAGTTGTTTGAGTGTCATTTGTTAAAAAGACTCTTCTTTCTCAACTGGATTGCCTTGGCTGCTTATTTGAAAATCAGTATATGTACGTACATATTTTTAAACTTCCTATTCTGTTCAATAAATCTTTGCATCTATGTGTCTATCTTTACCCTACCACCACACTGTTTTTTTTTAAGATTTATTTATTTATTTGAGAGAGAGAGAGAAAAAAACCATGCATGTGAGCAGGGTGGGGGTGGCAGGGGAAGAGGGAGAATCCTGGAGCAGCCTCCCTGCTCAGTTTGGGGTTCGATCCCAGGATCCTGAGATCGTGACCTGAGCTGAAATCAAGGGTCGAATCAAAAGTCATCCAATTAAACAACTGAGCCACCTAGGCACCTCCACACTGTTTTGATTAGTGTAACTTTAATTAATCAGGTAGTGTGAATCCTCTAATTTTGTTTTTCTTTTTTTAAAAGTTGCATTGGCTAATCTAATTGTTTTGCTTATTTATGCATATCTTAGTATCACATGAAAACTGCTTTGAAAAAGATTTCTATGATTTTGATTGAGATTGTATAGGCTCTATAGATAATTTGGGGAGTGCTGTTATCTTAGTAATATAAGTCTTCTGATTGTAGAATTGTCTGCCAGGATGCCTAGGTAACCTCACATATATCCACATTGGCCATATACATAAAGCTCGAGTTCAGGATGAATTAAGTCTTGGTAGAACTCCCTGTGATCCTTTCTCTCATGAAAACAGCAGGATAGTCTTGTGAGGAATTGTCATAAGGCCATTTCTCACTTGCCTTGTTACCTTGAATGTGGCTACTATAAAGCAATTTCTTATCTGCCTCCCTGATTCTGGTGAGGCATGGACTTCCCCTTTGGGTATAGCTGCAATCTACAATTTTCTTAACTATAGTCTCGAATTGGTTTCCTGGCAAGAGAGCACCCACCCTGATCCTAGAATGTCTCAATCTATTTGAGTTCATTGTGTTACTAGTTGAATCTGTAGCAGAGTGTCAAGGCAAGCCTAGCAGGTACTGCTACTTTGAGACTGTTTGACATTAACGAACATAGTATATCTCATCACTTATATAGGTCATTTAAACTTTCTCTCGGTGAAGTTCTACAATATCCACCATACCAATCCTGCATGCATTTTTTTAGATTCATCTGTAAGTATTTCAAACTTGGGTGTTCTTGTAAAAATTCAGATTCTCTTATTTTCTCCTCTATTACCCCAGGTAATCTCAATGCTTATGAACTCAACTTCTAGCTATTTTCTCATGATTTCTGAAGAAATACTTCAATCCAGACTTCTATCTTGTGTTTCAGATGCATATCTTACTGCCTTTGAGACATCTATATCTTGATGTCCTTCAGGGTCTTGTAATTCAACATGTCTTCCCCAAAACTTATTCTTGCATTAGAATTCCTTATTTGGATAAATAATGTCATCATTCATGTAGTTGCTTAAATCAGAAACCCTGAAGTAAATTTCTATTCCTTATTTCCACAGCCAATAAATCACCATATCTTATTAATTCTATGTCCTAAGTATATTCTTTATATTCCCCTCACCTAATGCATGTTAGAGTGGAGGTAGTTGATTGCAGTTAAGTGATTAAAACCAGAAACATTGGTATTAGCCCAAGATAAATATAGTGGTTTTAATTCTTTAACCTTGGGCAGGTTCTCAGCCTCTTCAAATCTCAAAAATCTCAGATGGAATAAGAACAATTATAGTATCTATCTTATAGATCATCATCAGTATTAAGTAAGATAAGGTATGTGAAGATCTTAGCACAGTTAACTGGTATGTTCCAGGCATCTAAAAAATGTTTACTGATAGTATTTTTGTTATTATAAATACATTATTTAATTGTACCTTTCAGATTCTAGTGGTATTTATTTGTAATATTTATTATTTTTCTGTTTTATAAATAAGGAAATTGAAAGTTTGTGAGATATTAAATAGCCTGCCTGTTGTTACACAAGTAGATAGTGGGTTCAGATTGAATCCTATTTCTTTCCAAATTCCAGGCTGTGAGTGTGGTATTTGAATTTTAAGTTTTGCACCTAATAAAAATAAAAGGCTTATATTTTTAGATAAAACTGAGGTACAATCAATTATATAAGTTTAATTATCGGAACAGAGAAAGCATGTGTGTTCTTTGAGTGACACACTGCTTTCTCTGACACCAAATTATATAAGAAATGTCTTACGTTGAACTTCAAGGAATACTGGTGTGCAGTAGACAAGGTTTCCAACATCTCTATAGAAAGTATAATAATGGATTTCATATGACTATTTCTACGTTATAAACAGGACAGATATGATATTTAAACACACACTAATTATTTCAATTCTGAAAGGGCTTATAGTAATATAGTTTAGTTCCAATCCCTAATGGCTGCCAAACTTATACCGTATGTGGAATAACTGTATTATTTAATTGTTCAACAAAATCAAGGAAGATGAGTGCATTTTGCATTAGAGACAGCTCAACAACTTTTGTTTCCATGGAAGTATTTTATTTCTCAATTGGTCTGCTACTAGTCTAAACTTATCTTCCCTTTTCTTTCAGCTCTTCTCTGCTATAAATTTTCTTATAGTAGAGTCATGTACCCTTAATTATCTGGAATCATGGAATTCCTCAGAAAGGTGCAAAAGGGAGTTTTTCTTTGGAGGATGAAAGCTGTCTGTTTATAGGCTCTTCAATATCATGCTCATTTGTTCCGCTTACTCTTTTCCTCTCTCTTTTAGCTCCTTTGGTTCTAGCCTCGCCACATTTTCTTACTCTGGGGTTTTCTCTCCATGAATGGATTTCCCTCGTTGGTTCAGTAACCATCACTACGTCTATTCTATGGCATTCTGCAAGTAATTGACCCAAATTTGGGTCTTCTCTTAGTCTGATTTTCTTCAGCGATAGGATTTATAGTTTCTATAAAAGTACATATTCTTCAAAAAATTTCCTGGGTAGTCATCCATTTAGGCTCTGGTGGAAATTGGAGCAAAGCAACTAAAACTATTTGCTGCTTTGATGTTGGGAAGATACAATGGTATGGTCGGAATGAAGAAAGATTGTAACAGAGTTCAACATGATACAGCAAGAAATCAAAGCAAGAACAAGGATTTAGGAAGTATATTTAAAGTTATGAGTCACTAAAAAGATGTTAAGTTCTAACTTGCTAATATGTAAAGCTTTTAAATATCCCTCAATCTGCTTTTGGGCTTTGTTTCTTCATGTTAAGACAATGCTTCTTGAATGCAAAAATAAAGGAATCTAGCTAATTTGGCAATTGTTCTAAAGTTGGCTTGGAGTAGACCAAAATTTTTTCCCAACAAACATTTTCACAAGGGCTCATTGGCTTCTGATACAGTCTTGCTGTGAAACCGTTTCGTGTACCATTTTGTTGAGCCAGATTACATACAGAATCTATTTCCTGTGAGCATTATGGCTAAGAGGCCTTCTCACAAGCCAATCTTCCAGTTAAATGCTCCAAATTACCAGTTAATTGCTCTAGCTTGATGCAACTGGCTTATGCATCTTCCAGATACCAAGTCAGAAGGAAATAGTGCAGATAACTGCAAATTATCTGGTGGATTTCAAACCATTTATATAGTTAATCAAATATTGAACATGTTCAGCATTTATCCAAATGTACCTGAGTTGACAAAACTCACATCCTCAGAACCACATATTTTTTCTCATTAAGCACATATACTGTGATTAATAAACCTAAATAAGGAAGTCAACATTTTAATTGCTGATGTACTTGGCTGCTTCTAATAAAATTTGGTTTTATTCAATTTATTTTGCATACCATAATGCATTTCATGAAAGAGAACACACCTGTGTCATCAATTATAAAAGAAATATGCATGCAGAATAAAGTGGAGACAATTGGGGTAGATAACTGGTGGGCAAATTATTATCTGAGTTTTAAAAGGACTATACAATAAAAATACTATCTTTAGCCTAATCATTTAGGGCATATTCAAAATGTCTTTAGGTGCCTTATCCAGACTTGGAAATGAATGCAAAACTGCCTTATTAAATAACAATATAACTATATAGCTTTAATGAAATTGAAAAAAAAAATAGAGACTTTTGAATTACAAAAGGCTACTCATGCAGAATAATTCATGCACAATACAGGATTCCAGTTGGGGACTGATTTAATACTGATGTTAATGAAGTGCCAAGAAGAGAGTGAGTAATAGGGTGAACTTCTTTTGTAGCAATTTCCAGGAGAGGAATTTTTTTTTTCGAGGGGGGGTAATAGAACTTTCTTAGAAATTTCAATTGGAGCAATTTCTTTTGGGTGGGAGGGTTTAATTGAAAAGAGAGAGAGGGAAAGATGAAGAGAAATAAGGGTGAGTAAGGGGGAAACTTATTATCTTGCTTCTTTGTGAAATAAAAATTTGTTCATGTGGTAGAAAATGAAATTGACTAAATGTGAAAATGAAATGAACCCACCTTGTACACTTTCCAAGCTGAACAAAATGCAAAGAATAGAACAATAGAGAATAAAGATAATTTGCAAATTTACCCAGTTCTAATGATTTTATGGTCTTTTAATATGCTCTTTAAAAAAGATTACCATTCCCAAGGTAACAACTTTGAAATATCACAGGATTTAAGTCATAAGTAAAATAAAAATGCATTTCATCACAGCAGTTACAGTTATCACTTTTCAAAAAGATTATGACAACAAGAAAATACCTCTTCAAGGGATTGAATTTATTCAGTGGAAGTAGTGGTTCTAATCTCATTACCATCTTTATTTTAGAAAGCAGTCTGCAAAGTTACACATGTGATTTTCCACGTATTCTGGAAACAACACTGACTTATTTGATATGGTTACCTGTGTGTTCCAACACTATGCTATTAACCAAATTTACCAACTGAAGAATATTTAAAGAACAGAAAAAGCCCTAGAGCAGGCTTAATAAAGCATAAATTTTAGTTATTTCAGAAGATGGTAAGTTTCCAACTAAAACTGATATGGCTGCTGAAAGATTTGAGAAATGGTACATGGCTTACTTTTCTACCTTCTCACCCCAAATTAGGAATCTAGTCTGGAATCCATCTTTTCTTAAAAATTTTATTTATTTGTCAGAGAGAGAGAGAGAGAGCACAAGCAAGGGGAATGGCAGGCAGAGGGAGAGGGAGAAGCAGTCTCCCCGCTGAGCAAGGACCTCAATGCCAGACTGGATCCCAGGAGTCTGGGATCATTACCTGAGCAGAAGGCAGACGTTCAACCAACTAAACCACCCAGGTGTCCCTGGAATCCATCTCTTTGCTGTCATCTTGTTTGGGATGTCTTATTTCTATGTCTGTTTGAGGATCTTAGCTTGTTAACTTTTCCCAAAACTATGAAGAAGAAGGTATTTTAAATTCATCTTTTGGGGAAAAAAAGTGCTTTTCCTCTTTATACAAAATTTTGTCAGGGCTTGCTTCGTTCTGGTATCCTTTTATCTCTGCCATATTAATACGTATAAACTATCACTTTACTAATAGGCTCCTCTGGTGTGAAGTTTTCAACAGCTCCACACTGCCTACTGAATAAAATTTACACACAATTGTTTGAGAAACTGCGTCCTCTAAAATCTGTCCCCTTGCTCCTATTTGCCACAAATTTTCTTTTTTTTTTTTAAGATTTTTTTATTTGTTTATGCGACAGAGATAGAGACAGCCAGAGAGAGAGGGAACACAAGCAGGGGGAGCGGGAAAGGAAGAAGCAGGCTCATAGTGGAGGAGCCTGATGTGGGTCTCGATCCCATAACGCCGGGATCACGCCCTGAGCCGAAGGCAGACGCGTAACCGCTGTGCCACCCAGGCGCCCCTGCCACAAATTTTCTACTTAGAAGTGCTTATATAGTCTCAGACTGGTTTGTTCATTAGGTCAAAAAATGATCTCTTCCATTTTTTTCCCTAGAAGTTACTCTCCCAATCCTGCTGGTCTCTTGCTATGGAAATTCTGGCTTGCTTTGCACATCTAGATCAAATGCCACTCTTCCATGAAGATTTTCCTTACTTCCCTGTAAGAAATAAGCCCTTTCTTTTCTGAATTCCAACAGCAATATTTGTGTCTCTCACATTATACAAATCAATGTCATATATTTATCTCTAAAATTACAATAATCAGGCAGACTGGAATCAAATACTGACTGTGGAATTTTTTAGCTCCATGAATTTGGACAAGTTGCTTGAATCCTCTAAGGTTCAGTTTTGCCATCCCCAAAGATGAAATATTAATCATTCCGAGTTGAAACGAGTTGGTATGTCCAAAGCACATATATCAGTACTGTGCACAGAACTCAGTGCTACATAAGTGTTCACTATTTTATTATCTTATGGTTTTGGTAGAGGTAGAAACATTTTTTTTTCTTCCCTTTTAGATGCATTGGTTGGTCTAATAATTAAATTGATACTAGACAGATTAAGAAGAGAAAAAATAGGGGCTCCTGGGTGGCACAGCGGTTAAGCGTCTGCCTTCGGCTCAGGGCGTGATCCTGGCGTTATGGGATCGAACCCCACATCAGGCTCCTCCGCTGTGAGCCTGCTTCTTCCTCTCCGACTCCCCCTACTTGTGTTCCCTCTCTCGCTGGCTGTCTCTATCTCTGTCAAATAAATAAATAAAATCTTAAAAAAAGAGAGAGAAAAAATTAAAAAAAAGTGTAATAACATGTATACCTCCTATAAATGGGAGAGACCCATTGTTGTCAGGTGAACAGGGAAGACCGCAGGCCCTGAGACCTTAACCCAGCCCATCCCAAAGATGTTGCCAAAGGCTCTTGGTCTCCTCATGAGAAAGAATTCAAGGACAGACACAACACACTGGATGAGAGACACAAGCAGGAAAGTTTACTAAAGCGAAAGTACACTCTTGAGATGTGAGAATGAAGGGGACAGGAGGAGACAGAGGGGGAGAGAGAGAGAGAAAGAGAGAGCTGTGTGCTGGGGTTTGGGTTTCTTTCTTTTATGCACAGTTGTTAATTAGGAGGTGGAATATTCATTACTTGAGGTGGGCATTTCTTGGGAAAAGGGTTTTGCAACTCTTTTCCTGATTGGGTGGGGAGTTTCAGGCTTACTTTGTCAGCCATCTTGGGCCTAACTGGTTTGATTCCATTTTATGTGGCTTTGTTTTGGGGTGCTACCAGGACAGGCCTCTGATTTTCCTGATAGCCGGCCATGAATTCCTCTTCGCTGGCCTCCAGGCATCCTGTTAGAACCTAACTGTCTCTAACACTACCCCCTCAAGGACTCCAAGCCCTTAAAATCTTTTAAGGGAAAATGAGCAATGGTCCATCTTCTGCAACTACTTCATGCTGCCATGGGAAGTTGACTCTGCCTGAGGGCTCCATAAGTCCTAGCTATCTAAGTTTTAGGACACCTGGAGAGACAGTGGAGAGTAGAAGAAAGTCATGGCTTAGTCTAGTGGCTGTTGATAGCCATTTGTGTGGAGATTTCTTTCAGGGTTGTTATAAGCCATTATCAGGAGATTTACCTGGTTGGAGGCTTTCTTTAACATCTCCAGAACTGGGCCATACACAACCCAATGTGTTAGCAATTGCATGGACTCCCCCGATTTCCCCAAGAATGCAGTCCAGGGCCTCTTGTGGCCAAGTGGCTTGTTGTTGCCTGATTTTATCTGTATGGATTTCTTCCTTCCCAAGGGGAGTTAATACAGGCACAGCAGGTGGTGCTAGTCATCATAGAGACTCTGACTTGTTTAGCCAGCAATCAAGTAATTAATAAGAAACATTTCTATGGAAACAAAAGAAAAACACTGGTTAGTGTTTGGAGCAAATCGCAAACCTAGTGTCTGATTGCTGAGTGTTGCCAGTGAGAAGATGTCTAGATGTCAGGGGTGAAGCACCCTCAGATGGCATGGGAGCAGCCAGTGGCAATCTGATGGGTCCTTCTGCTTTTTAGTTCAAATGTCCCTGGTGATCTCCTAGAACAACAGGGACTAAGATTGTCTATATGAGTTTTGTGGCAATTTCCCTGGAGTTGACCTCAAGTTGTCTAGTTTTGGTTTGTAGGGTTTCAGGGAAAAGGGCAGTTTCAGTTCTTAACAATTTTAAGTCGAGAGACTGGGAAATTCAAAACCTTTGTTTGGAGAATCATATCCAGATATTTGAGGAAACCAGAAGAATTTAGGATCCAGCCCAGTTTTACAGGCAAACAATAAACACTAAGACAATCGGAACTCTAATCTAACATCCACAAAGATGTGTTATTGAAACATAATCTTTCTCTAAAATCACCCTCATTTCCATCAAAGAAAGCCAAATCAAGATTAATTTGTTTGTAAAACAAGTCTAGTTTTAACAACCTGGCCTAATTATTTACATAAGCTCAGCAAGAATAGTGATTGACCTTGTAAGTTTTCTTTTAATCTGCTTTGCTGGGGCTATTATAAGGAATTTCAGATTGAGTCTTTAACAGCCTCACAAGGCCAGAAGCCAAGCCAAATACTTGCCATCAGGTTAGCCTGCAATACCTATAGATTTAGGCAAATTCTTCTTCTCAGGGTCTCCAAAATATCCTGAGGTTCCTGCCCCTACCAGGAAGTGACATTCTTTTCCTTTCTTTTTTTTAGATATTATTTATTTATCTGACAGAAAGAGAGAGCACAGCAGAGGGAAGAAGAAGAAGAGGGAGAGGGAGAAGCCGGCTCCCCGCTGAGCGGAGAACCAGATGCAGGGTTCAATCCCAGGACCCTGGGATCATGACCTGAGCTGAAGGCAGATGCTTAACTGACTGAACCACTCAGGTGCCCCACCAGGAAGTGACATCCTTTATTCATCTGGTAAGGCTGCTGGAAATGCTGTAAGCAGCAACATTTCCAAGGAGCTCTATTGGCTCCATAAATTCAAGTTTGATTCCTTAAAGCTATCTGGTCATATCTGAGTCTATTCATGTCTCTCTCAAATATGACATTCCAGCCAAAGCCTTGCTAATATAACCAATATTTCCAGGGGTGTCCTGTTACAGCGAGAACAGATTCTTATTGAACTTATGCAAAAAACTGTCTTTGCCATGAAAGAAGGAATACTCACAGAGAGTTTCTGAATTCTGGAGGGTTCAGGTAGGGAGAAAATAAAATGTTTCAATTTGTTCACAAAGGAATATTTTATCATATTTTTGTAAGTCATGGATATCTTCAGAAAAAAAGTTTCCTTCAGTCTGGAGGAGCAAACATTAGAAAGCCAGTAACATTTCAGACTAACAACCCAGGAAAACTTTGTCTCTTTAACAGAGAATTATTCCAATCTTAGTCAGTCCTGACCACACATGAAACTGTTCTTCAAAGATTCCCTTTCACATACCTTCTGCAACTTTCTTTTTACATTCAAATTTTGTCCTAAGCCTTCTCTTTCTAAACAACAGGTCTCATTTTAGGCCAAAATTACTTTCTTTTCCATCAACAAAAACGTATCCTCATTCTCTATCCCTTCCTCACATATCTCCTACCTCCTACCTGCAGAGTTGCTTCCCTCATTATTTCCATCAGTCATTTAGGAGAATTTGGACTCTTAGAAACCTCAGTCTCTAGTGAAAATTAAGTAGGAACCAATTGTGAACTATTACACCAGAATTCTTTAGAGTGGAAATGTATGAGTATATTTCATAATTTCTTGATTTCTGGAAACATGTTTTTTTTCATAGTACAATGTGCGATAAAGCATAAAGCACGTTTGTCAATAGACCTGAGTTTCTTTAGTTTCTCTGAAATAAGAAGCCAAAAGCAGACAAACTTAGGTTCAGTAATCCATGCCTTAATACTCTATCTTATTTGGAAAAGACAATGATTTTAACCCAATTTATCACTTAACAAAACTTCAAAGTTTTAAATTACCAAAGATTTGGAAAGCTATAAACCTTTTTATTTATTCAACCTACTTGTTCTTAACAATTACTCATGAAAGCTTTTATGAGACAGACAAAATTAACTATTATTTTAAAGTCATCTTTTTGCCGACAAACTATAACAAAGATCATGTGAGCTTATTTGCCCTTTAGTAAACCCTGGTAGAATAAAAGTTTTCTATTTAATGGTGGCATTTCAAAAGACATGTTTATTTTAATTAATCCAACAACCTGAATATTGTGCCCATATTCACTGAAAAGTCATTCAATCTGTTTCCCACTGTCAATTTTACTTGGGTTCCTGTGGAGAAATCTGCAGTGGGTGGTTTAAGTCCAAGGGCTCCCTTGGACCCTTCATGCTAATTTGGGTGATGCTTTAGTCTGAACCTCATAAGGAGGTAACCTAACAGCTTGGGGTGCTCTTGCTCCTCAATAGTGAGGATAGGAGGAAAAGGAGCCAATGGTGCCAGAGGCACTGAGGATGGCATAGGGGCTGGTTATGTGAGCTGCTCCCATAGGGGTGCAGAAACAGGAGGAAGAGGAGGTGGAGGCAGGGGCAGGGAGGTGCCACCAGCAAAGCTGGAGGCAGATAAAAGCCCAGAGGCAGAGAAAGAGGACTCCTGGTGTGTAGACCAATGGATTTACCCAGCTGTAGGGCTCACTAGCTCAAACAGACGTACATCTTCCTTCCTCCAACAGAAGGGAAAGCAGGCAGTCCATGCTGGGTAAGAAAGGACAGGGAACGTCCTTGTAATGAAAGAGTTTCAGCAGCTCCTTGGAAATAGTTCTCAAAGTCCCTGCCCCAAGGTAGACTAACCACAGACAGTTGACTCCAATTATCATAGCCGTTAGCCCAGGAAGTGAATGAGAGAGAAACCTCCACACACAAGAGTCAAGCAACATTCATCCAGTTCTTTCAAGATCTCTTTCAGATCTGACACACAAAAGAAGCAGCAAACAGAGAGGAGACAGGAAAAAGAGAGAGGTGTGTACACCGTCTTGGCAGCAACATGTTTGCAAGACAGACAAAGGTGGAGGGCACATAGTAGAACATGACAAGGGAGGTGGTGGATTAATAGAAGTAGAAGGGCCTGAGGCAACTGAGCTGATGGTGGACTGAGGACTAGAGGGTAAGGAGAGGTGTGTCCTTGGGCCCCCTAAAGGTGTATGCAAAGATCAGGGTTTGGGTACAGGGCCATAAAGCCCTAACCATATGGGATTTCAGTCCATTGTTCCTGCCTTTTACAGAAGAGATCAAGTTGTAATATGGCATTATAATTAAGATTGCCATTTTCTGGTCAGACTTCCCCATCCTTTTTTATATTGGGGTCAACCAGTGTTATAAAGAAATATAAACATTTTTCTTTTTAAGGTTTCCTATAGGACCTGGTCCCAGGGTCACAAAATATATCCTATGGATGAGTCCTTGGGGGCTGAGGTGGAATTTCCCATTGTCTTCAGGGAGAAAGTTGGCTCCTATCATGAGAGAAGGAGCAACTAAACAAGGACTCCCATTGTTCCCAAGAGGGGTCTCTGACTGTCTCTTGGGAATCTTGAGAGAATCCCAGAGTCCTATTATCTTGTGGAGACCTGATTCCCTCTCAGCAGCTCAGTAGGACCTTAATTAGGATCTCTATGAGAGTGTTCCAATGGTGAGTGCACAGAAGCTGCCCCAGCCTGCTGTCCATTCACCCCTGTCACCACAGCAGTAGCTAACATGTTATGTGCTAGCTTTGAGGTCCCTGGTGTCCCAGGGCTCATGCCTTATCCTGGTAGTGACAGCTTTCCTGAAGACTCTTAGAAGAACAATAACCAATGATTAGTCCCGATGACTTGGGATAGATATCCCAGGAGCAGACATCGTCATGATTCCATCTCTGAATATCTCATTCCCCTTGCTCCAAGATGTCTCCCATCAGTTGGTGACAAACAGTGGCCACAAGAATTGGGGGTCCATTGGATGTTTTTTGTATAACTCACAGGAACTTTTTAAAAAATATTTTATTTTATTAAAAGATTTTACTTATTTATTTGACAGACAGAGAGAGAGAACACAGAGGGAGAATGAGAGGGAGAACCAGACCCCCCCCCCCACTGAGCTGAGATCCCAGGACCCTGGGATCATGACCTGAGTGGAAGACAGTTGCTTAACTGACTGAGCCAACCAAGCACCTCTCACAGGAACTTTTTGATCTCTTCTACCTTGCAGCCTATCAGGGTAGAACGGCTCCCCATTTCCCATTTTTCCTCTGAAGCTCTGAACTGGTTGGGTCACATGGCACTCAATTAAGAGGCAAATAAGGCAAACTCAGGGAAAATTCTTTTTATCAATATTTGATTTATTTATTTAAGAGAGAGAGAGTGAGAAAGAGAGAATGAGTTGGGAGAGTGGGAAAGGGAGAGGGAGAAGCAGACTCCCCGCTGAGCAGGGAGCCTGATGCGGGGCTTGATCCCAGGATCCTGGGATCATGACCTGAGCCAAAGACAGATGCTTAACTGGCTGAGCCACTCAGGTGCCCTCATAAGGAAAATTATTATTGGATGTGCCCTTGCTAGGGAGTAAGATGATGTATAGCTTATTTTATGGTGACCCATGCAAACACAGTAGTATGAGTTGCAGGATGTCTGCCATAGGTGGCAGAACATCACACAGGTCTCTGTGCCCCACCAGCAACATAGGAGGGTAGGAAGTAAATATGAGAGGAGGTAGCTGAGGCTAAGCAGTGGGGATCAGAGTGTCCCATGACCAAGAGACAGACTTTGCAGTGATAGAGACAGCCTAAGAATATTGGACAGAATATCCCTACACCTAGGGATTGGTGTAATGGATCTTGGGTGTGATGCTCGTGATTTTCACTTCCATGAATGGCTCTTACATGTCTCCATTTTTCCCACTGTAAGTCTAAGACAACCAGGGTGGCTCAGAGCACTGGAGAAGTTCTTACGTGTGTGTCCACAGATGAGCCAAGGTTTTAATTACCAGCAAGATGGAAAGCCCAATGGACTGCTGCAATTCCTGAGAAATAATCCCTGACACTTCCATAAAACTCTTGGTCACCTAAGAGTGACTGTTGGCTGGAAGGAACAAGTGTCTCTTTATTCCTTGGTTGAAAGTCAGTATCCCATAAATGCTACCAGACTGTCTGGTTCCCAAGTAGATTGGAAAGAGAGAGCAGAACAAAGGAGGTATGGTTCCGAAGGAACTGTTAAGCTAAAGGGAGGTGAGAGTTGGAGACTCACCAATGAAGAAGGCCATTCAACATGCTGTTACCTGTCTCTTTGTAGTTGACAAAAAAATGTTGCTGGGAGACTCTGGGCCCTGGGCCCTAGGCCCAGACTGTCCCAAAGATGTCACCAAGGCTCTTGGTTTCCTCATGAGGAAGAATTCAAGGACAGACACAATATAGTGGATAAGTACACAAGCAGGAAAGTTTATTGAAGTGAAAGTACACTCTTGAGATGTGAGAATGGTGGCGAGAGAAGGAGACAGAGAGAGAGAAAGAGAAAGAGAGAGAGGGGAAAGGACTGTGAGCTAGGGTTTGGGTTTCTGTCTTTTACGGACTGCTGTTAACAAGGAGGTAGAATATTCATTACTTGAGGTGGGGATTTCTGGGAAGTAGGAATTTGGCTTTTTCTTCCTTGTTTTTTTGGAAGTCTCCTGTCATGGCACCCACCATCTTGGGCCCATCTGGTTTGATCCAGCTTCTTGTGGAATGCTGCCAGGACAGGCCTCTAACTTTTCCAATAGCTGATCATGACTTCCTCATTGCTGGCTTCCAGGTATGCTGTTAGAACCTAAACAACTGCCTCTAACACCAGGATAACTGCATAACTCCACGTAACGGCCAAAACATTACCATCTTGAGCTAAAAACAAAAGATGTTGGGTGGGGAGTCAGTCGGGGAAGCTACCAGGAAAGGCACAGTAAGAGTAAGAGTAAGGTTGTTATGCAGATTTAAGTCATTACTTTCTCCATTGATAAAAATTACTAGAGATTGAGTCATCTCCCTCTTTCTGGTACATTGAGGGAGACATCCTTAGAAAGCAAGATGGCTCTTACAAATGCAAGTATCTCTTACAAAAAGGTAACTTCCACTCAGTTTTCAGACTTTCACCCATGTCTGCTGTTTCTTAAAAATAGCCAGCTTAAAATAATCTCCATGCCAAAGAGACATGTTTTGAGGTGGCAAATTCTGCTCCCCTTCACTTTCTTAACTATTATGGTTGAGCTCCCAGAGGAAAGGGCAATAAATTATTTATTATTGTGTGTAAACAATATGATCTCAAGTAATGTTTGCTGACTAAATGTGTGAGTCCTAAATTCTAATAATAGTTCTTTGGGTTTCAATTCTCTATGATGAATCTTATTTTCTATGAGCTACCAATAGTTAAAATTATTTGATTGGTTTATGCTTATTTCATCATCTGTAAAATATTTATTAAGCACTTGTAATAAGCAAAAACTAGCTATAGAACCAGTGGGAGGAAAACTATATACCTTTTAGCCTCAAAATACACAATCTTGGTTGATACTGAGTTATGCCATGAAAGCAGAAAGTATAACATTATGCAAAGACTTTAGGAATTTGGCTCTGTAAGCATTGCCACATTGCCTGAAATTGAGGCTTGAGATTAGTTCTAGAATTATTGAACCCTTTCTTTCTGGAAAATGTGCTTCCCAAAGGAAGGGTTAAAGATGCTATTCCAGTCCTTATATTTTTCCATTTAGCCAACCACTAACTTTGGGGCAGAAGTAGTTGTGTAGGCAATACTATGGAACTTTCTGGGGAGCACAAATGATTTGTATTCAAATATATTAAAGGCTGTGTGAAAGGCCCTGAGGAATATCATTATTTTACTTGGAGGTATCAGAGATGTCTCAATGACTGAAGTGGTTCTGTTGATGTAAATTTTGTAGGCAGAAGGGAAAACCAGAAAATGAAAAGTTGTATGAAGACAGAGTTGGAAATATTTTTTCTGGGTCAACAAGTATTTGTCATGACTGAGAGAATTTGGCTATCTTCTTCTTTTCCAGAATTACCACTTCTCCACCCATTCCAAAAGAAATCTAGACAACCCACTTTTGTCCAGTTTATACATAATAGGTAAGGCAGCAAAGGCATCAAGGAGTGGGAATTTTGCATATTGGGGAAAACAACAAGGTTGTGTCTATCATTACAGTTTTCCTAAGGAGAAGTTTTATTAAAATTAAGTGGTTAGCACACATTAATCCAGTAGTATGTGGTAGGAATCTTTTAAAGATAGTTCTCAATGCTCTCTACATCCTGGTATTTATGTCTTTGTGTAATGTTCCTCCTTGAGTGTGGGCTGGCACAAATGCCTTGCTTTTGCAAGAATATGACAGAAATGATGGATATTATCTTTATACTTATGCTACAGGAGAATGTGACTTATATCTTACTGGACTCTTTCCATTACTTTCTTGAATAGCATTCTTTAATGAAGCAAGCTGCCATGTTGAAAAGGTTCATGTAACAAAGAAATTATGGTCAACACATGGTCAACCGCCAGCAAACAGAGTCATTAGTCCAACAGCCCATGAGGGACTGAATCCTGCCAACAATCCTGTGAGTAAGCTTGTAAGTGGATCCTTCTCTAGTTGAGCCTTCAGATGAGACCATGGCCACAGCCAAAAACTTTACTGCAGTCATGTGAGAAACCATTCCCAGATTGCTGACCTCAGAAACTGTGAGATAATAAATGTGTGTTGTCTTAACATGTTCATTTTGGGGCATAAATTACACAGTGATAGATAATTAATGTAGTGTATACTTAACACATATTCTGAAATTTCAAAAAGGTTGGTCTGTTTCTAAATATTATCTGAAGATAAAATACAAACTTGTAGATTTGATGTCCTTTGGATCCCAAGCCCTTGAATTTATTACATTTTTATTGATTCTTCCAGAAGTGTCTCCATTCATTCTCTAAAAACCTTTAACTTCTCCTTTCTTTAGGAATATGTTTGCCAAAGATATTCACTGGATTTTATTTTTCAAATTCAGGAAGCAATTCTAAGTCATTTGGCATAAATTAGAATATTCTTTCCTGAAGTAAAAGTCTTTACATTTAAATATAATTTTAAATCTGAGTGTGGGTGTGGAGTTGAGTAAGAAGTAAACTATAAACATTACAAAAAACATTGGTAAAATAAATATCCAACAGGCAAATCAGAGACATGTGTTGCTGTGCTGCGTGTGTGTGTGTGTGTGTGTGTGTGTGTGTGTGTGTGTGAATTGCTTATTTTTTCCCTGAGTATCTATATTAGAAGGATAGAAAGAAAAGGTTGGAGTGAAGGAAGGTTGTTTCATTTTCAAAGAAAAAAATAATTGGAAAATAAGAATCTATTGTCTAAATTCTTACACTGTTTCTTACTTTCTGAGGCATAGTATTGTATTCTGTATATACCCACTATTTTAAAAAGTCATGTAGAAGATAGTAGTCTTTCTCTAGAAGTTCACTGTAGTGTATGCCATGCCATGATTTTCCACCTACTAAATAAGGCATCTGTGGCACTATTGGGTCCTTTCCAGTATCAACCTCACAGTCTTTATGATGTTGATATTTCTTCCAGCAACTTGGAAAATGTTCTGTATCAGAAATGCTGTATTCCCTTAGGAAGCACCATTTTTTTAATGTGTTCTTTAAGCTGGGAAGAGTTTGGTCTACACACTCTTCAATCCACACGAATATGAACATTGGTATCTTGAAAGCAAGAAGAGAGCATGTTTAGTAGCTAAATTGTTTTTCTTGCATCAGACTAAAATTTCAAGGTTTCTTTCAAAAGGTACAGATTGTTCTGGCTACAAAATCTTGGAAATCACATGTGCCTGATATATTTTTAATTTCCCTTTATACAACCCAGTTTTAAAGAGAAAGAAGGATTTTATCTGAGTAATTTGTAACATTGTACACACTACGGTACAGTTTGGGTTTGTTTGGTTTTTTTTGGAAAGTGTTTTCTTTTTTTCAAATTTCTGATACAAAATGTAAAAGAAACGACATCTGTAAAGCTATAAATTTTCTACATATGAAAGCAGAATGAGGCTGGAAAATGTGGTTACGTCTTTTTCTCATTGCAATATGATGGGGCTGTGTTGTGTTTCATAACCAATGGAATGCTGGTAACTTAAGAGAAGACATACACAAGATCACTTAGAATGACAGCCTCTTTGTGGTAGGATAAATATGCAAATCTGATTCTAGAAGGATGGATTCACGTTTAATCAATGACATAATTATGGAGGACATAGTTCTTCACAAACAAGTATATATGGCAATAGACCTCTCTTTGTTATTCAACCTCAATAAACATGCTTTAGCACTCAATTGGCACCTAATTAACAAATAATTAGAGCCTCAAAGAATATAAATTTACATTTAGTTGCATTAGTTAACTCAATGCCTTTAATACTTTGTTCTTGGTAGCCTTCTACATAGGAATTTTACTACATTTATTCCTTATGCCAAGTGAAATGTCAGAAAGCTAAGAGTTATTAGAGTATTCTAATTGAAATTTGAAAACTAATTAGAATGTGTGTTCCTATTTAGGAGCTGCTGAACTAAAAAGTCTGAAGCAAAAATAAATCACTATATTTATACTGTAACTGTCATATATTCTTAAAATTAAATCCAAACGTGAGACTTGATTTACAACATAACCAAAAATATATGCCAAAGCACTTTAAACTTCTTCAAAAAAGTTGTGAAGATATTTTTGAAACTAAATAGAAATAAAATCTGCTTTTCCTGGGATAAACTAACAAGTAAAATAGCAAGTAGTAGAATTTTAACAACATTATATGGAAAATATGGTAACACTGGCCAATATCAGCAATTTCATTCACAGGAATTGCATGGGATTAAACTTTTGCAAAGAAAAACTTGGCAGGCAAAATTGTCAAACTCTTTCCAGAAATCAACTGACAAAGAAAACACACACACAAACACACACACTCACACACAGAGTCAAGAAAATTCTGGTACCAGTGGGATATCTCCAAACCTTATACAAAGGTTTAAAAGCCAAAGACAATATTTGAGAATCTGTGATTATTTGGGTAAATGTTAAAAAATATGCATACAGTTTTGAGGAAACAATGGTTATATTTTACAACGTAGGGAGGTATCACTTGGGAGTAAAATAGAATCTTCCTCACTCAAATATGAGATTTTGTTGCACACGTTTTTACACAATGTTCAAAGTCACCAAGGAGAGGACTGAGCCTCTTCCTCCAATCCCTAACTATTCTCCATCTACCCAAAAAGCAACAATGTGCTCCCGTCATTTCCTTTTGCCTATGTTGTACCACAAAGGAGTTCAATCCAGGCAACAGATACTCATTGAAAGATACCTTCTATGTTACAGGAATTATTCAGTGAACAAAACCCATAGAAATTCCTGACCCTGTGGAGCCCACATCCTAGTGGAAGGGAGAAGCTATTTGTAAAGTAAAACCCAGTTCACGTTTATCCCAGGCTTTCCAAATTGTCATTCATTCACCAAGAAAATGGCCATCACTGGAGCTACAGTGGGACTCTCCAGTTAGAGAGATAGATGATAAACAAGTAAAAATGGGTATAGTTAGATAAAAGAGGACCCTCCTTGACTCTGCAAATGGTACAAGGTGTCAATAAGTTTGTGGCTTTCCTTGTGTTATAAGAAAAGACATAGAAAGTTAGCTTGGGTGGCTGGTGACTTTGTATTTTGATGCCAAAGAGAGTTTTTATTTCAAATGGTAATGCTCTATAAAATCAGAATTGTGTGGCTGCAGGCAGATCACTTGCCTGAGAAATGTGAAGGGCAAGAGTCAGCTGGGGCAGCAGCTGGTGAAGGAGACAAGGAGAAGCGACTACATGTACTCCTGCACTCCTAGAGGCTGTTGGGGCAAAGTGAGTGTGCTCTCGGGGGCCGAGATGGAGAGGAAACAGACCTCATCAGAGAAGCTAAAGAGTGCCTATCACAGGGTGCCTGAGGAGTGACGATGGAGGAGGTGGGAGACAATGAGTAATTTTGTACCCAGAGGATTGCAGGTTCCTATTCCTAAAGACTGGGGGACTCTAAGAACTGAATAAATTATCCAGACTATCAACAGACAGAGCTGCCCTGTAACTTTCAAATCAGAATTGACCTGTGACACTGTCTTGTCTCCCTCCCTCCCTCCCTGTGCTCCATCATCCCTGGATGGATGAAGGACTGGGGGGCAGGAGAAAGGGCAGATAGACCTGCTCAGTGAGGAAAGAGAGAAAGTGACTACACCCCTTTCTCAGAGCTCTGATCTCCCATGGGTGAGGCGGGGGAGGGGGGCAAACTCGGGATAGGAGTGTGGGTATATGTGAGGTTTCAAGATGAAACCAAGTTCAAAGTATTGGCTATTAAAAGGCATTTTAATTACTCAGTTAAAGACCTGGATTTTTTTCTCTTTTTATGAAAGGACATCTTTTTTCTTCCTTTCTTCTGGATGTATATCCACTCCTAGTACATAATGGGGTGTCTGACTTTATTCGCAATTCATAGTAGCCTTCAGATGAGCTCAGCACACAAGTTTCTCTGGGAAAGAAAGTAACGCAGTCATCGCATTTAGCTAAGTGATGCCCATGTGGCCTGAAATGGTGAATGTGTCTTCTGAAATACCCGATTTCTACACTGGCAGCAGCTGGTTGATGACAGTGGTGTGTGCACACAGTTAGGAACTAAATTGCTGATATGTTAATTTAGTGTGTCATCGTAATCGATACTGATCGCTCCAGCAAAATCGATCATGCAGTGAATTGTATTGATCCTGAAGGTGACCAGTGACAGATCCTCCCGGACCGGGTTTCAGTGGCTTTGTATGTAGAGACACAGCTCAACCTTCCCTTTCACACAGCTCAAAAAGGTCCTGATGCATTTTCAGATCATAAATTGTTATCTCTGAATATTTTCATAAGTATCTCGACTTTAGATTAATATGTTATTGATACAAATTAAGGGAATCATGTGAAACTGTGACAAATAATATGATCTCTCCAAGGCTGAGCACTTGTCACTGGCACATCTGTGTAAGCGTCTCTGGAGCTAGCTTTCATACAGAATCCCGTCAGGAGAATGTGGTAATATCATTTGGAGAGAATTGCCAAGGAAGTTCACTCACAGATTCCCAAATCCTCTGGCAAAGTGCTGCCTGACTTTGAGCTGACCTTGCAATTTATGGTCTGGCACAAATAGTCATTAAACTGGGAACAGCTTGTGTAATGTCTTGATAGCAAACGGTACCCAGAAATGTGTTAGCAGTGGAAAGAATTAAAAATATCCAATTTAGTTTTAATTCTGGAGTGGAGAATAGCCTGTGATTTTGAGAAGTAGTCACAAAGTTGAATGCCAGTTCTAAGGGAAAAGAACAATGTTTGTGATCTTCTAAGTGTACTTAAAACAGAGACTAGAAACTGGCTGATTGTTCTGATTTAGCTGTGAACAGCTGGTAGGCATGACAGTAGTGCAGTAACTTTTATCATGTCTCTTGTTGTAAATTTATGAATTGGTCCTTTCTCCTTAGCTCTGTGGAGCAAAGGGAAGTCAGCTTATGCTTATCGGATATGTGAATGGGACACCACACCCTCTTAATGGCAGCATATCTGAGGCTGGGGGCAATTTGTACCCTCATTACACAAAGAGTCGTAAAATTTAAATTGGGCCCAAGGTAGCAAAAGTTAATCTTTATCCCCTGAGTTCCCTGAAAATGTCTAGGCTATTATACAATGTAGTATTTGGTTATTATCTTATAAAGTATATGAAAATGTGGTTAGCAGACGATGAATATTACATACAATAACAGAACTTCAAGATTATCTGTATAACATGAATAATACTAACCTATTAAAAAGAAGATGTAATTAGATGATTAACCATACATTAGAAGAGTCTGCCAGGTAAACTTGCCAGAACCACAGTCCCTGGTCATTACTTATGTTAGAGCAGCAATTGATTACCAGCAGTGTGTACCCTACTCAAGGGCAGGAAATCTATGATGTGGCCTGGAATGAATGGGTAAGAGGACTCAATCAGGTTTCCTCTTTCTGACATTCCTACTGGACCTGGGGAAGGAATCAGCTAGGTGGAAGCCTAGAGAGTCACAAATGGGCAGAGAGGAGCCAAGGTGGCTTAATGGTCTACACCAAGGGTGAAGATCCATGAATTCCTGCTATTCAGCTCTCTAGAGCTATTTTAGGTCTAGAAATGCCTTCAACGTCCAACTTCCTTGTGGCTCAGCCCTACCTTTGGATTTTTAAAGAGATTTCTAAAAGATCTTGAAGGAATTACTAGCAGAAAATATATATCATAAAGATGAAGGCAGAAAAGTGAAAGGAAATACTTTGTTTGCCATTTTCACTTCTTATGGAACTGCAGTTCTGTGTAAAGAAAGCCTATACTTTATTGGGCACAGCCTCTCTATAATTTATGTCCATAAGTTTGGCCTCCCAAGAATTAGTTTATAAAGACAGATCTCCAGAACCTGTCTCACTGGACTTGGCATCTCCTGGGTGTTTCACAGGACTATATATTTTTTTAAAAATTTTTTATTCATTTGACAGAGATAGAGATAGCCAGCGAGACAGGGAACACAAGCAGGGGGAGTGGGAGAGGAAGAAGCAGGCTCATAGCAGAAGAGCCCGATGTGGGGCTTGATCCCAGAACGCTGGGATCACGCCCTGAGCCAAAGGCAGACGCTTAACCGTTGTGCCACCCAGGCACCCCTCACAGGACTATATTTTTAAGATAGACAATTCCCCCAGACAATCCTCATGTCTATCATCAGCCAGATTNTTGTGCCACCCAGGCACCCCTCACAGGACTATATTTTTAAGATAGACAATTCCCCCAGACAATCCTCATGTCTATCATCAGCCAGATTTGAGTCCTGACATTGCCTACTCTCTGATTTTGCAGACAAGAAGCTTGAGGCACAGTGTCTCAGATGCCAAGATTCAACCGCATGATTAAAATGCAGAAGAACTTGAGTGGCACTAGCATTTCCTTTCTTGAGCGTTTTTTCCAACCATCAATTTGGTTTCCATACAGATATCTGGAATCCTTATTAGCAGAATTGACTAGAACTTTATTATGTCGGTAGTACACTTTTTTGGTTCTGCTATTATCCTACCCCTAATCAAAGCTGCAAAAATGGAAAATGCCAAGAGATTTACACTCTCAAAGAAATGCTAAAAATCAAGTACTCTTCAGTAAAGTTGGTTTATGACCGTAGGAAAGCATAGAGAAGGCTCTGGAAAGGATCTGGAATGTTAAATTATATGTTAAATTTATAAAGAAATTCTAGACCTTAAAACACTTCTGTATAGAGGATATTACCAAATGAATGAAAAGGTATTATAAACCAGTGTTATTCTGCAATTGTACCAAAGCTGAAAATCTAGGGAGTTGTTTTAAAACCACAGTAAAGCATTTATGATGGGAATATTCTTTAAATAACCATCTTATTTTTGCTTTCAAGCTATTTCTGTAAATATTTTTAGCCAATGCCTATTTCTGCCTTTTTAAACAGTTTGTCATCACAGTTGTTTGGCCCATACACCAAATCTTTTCTTCAAATCTGTTGATTTGCTTTCTTTATAATAGATTTCCCCCAGCCCACGAGGTTGGAATGATTCAGTAGATGTAGCCTGGTTTCCACCTTCCAGATCACCTTGTCAATGGCTTATTGAGGCATAGAAAAGAATGCAAGTTTAGATGTAAATAGAAAAGTTTAAGATTGGCATAACGAAGGAACACGTGTGTCAGTGAATGTGTTGGAATTCTCTGTTGCTATTCTCATGAAGGAAATTTTGCACATTCTCATGAAATAAAAATGTATCAAAGCTGAGAATTGCCTTTGGTTGGGAAGAGATTAGTCCAGCTCCTTCATATTATTTTCCACAAATTGGGCATTCAATCATACTCTTCTGAAAAGGTGGGACATTGAAGAGAACATTCCGTTCCATTTACTTCTTCCTCCTTGAGGACAAAGGGGTGGTAATTCTGATTGGTTAGCACTTGATATTCACTGGGCAATATTTTTTATTGTGGCTAGGTCAGTCCCTCAAAGGGAAATGAAGGTGGATATCTCCCTGGTTCTTACTGGAATTACTTTTATCCTAGATTTTCCTAGTGGCAAGTAACAAGCTTTTGTGTATGTATATGTAAGTTGTGCTGAGTGTCTGAAACTTGCCTGTTAGGAAAGAAAAGTAACCAATTTCAAAGCAGCACAAACTCTGTGCTAGGCAATGTTCTAAATGCATTCCAAAAATAAGCTCATTTAATCCTCACAGCAACTCGATAAGGTAGGTACTATTATATCCCTATTTTATGGATGAAGAAACTGAGTCAGAATGATTTGTCCAGGATTTGAAAGTTAGAGGGCTGTAAAACTGGGTTTAAAACCAGGTAGTCAGGACTTCTAGAAAGGGTGTGTGAGGAGCTCAGTGAAAACTTCCCCCCAACAGAGAGACGGCTGTTAAACTAGTCAGAATTAGTAAAGACATTCATTGTTTCTAGAGACTGATCCAAGGGTTTACAACAAACTAGGAGGCATTATTCATCAAAACGGATGGAACTCTGTGTGAACAAGTAAGAAGCCCAGCATTCAGGAGGGGCTGTACCCCCAGTTCTGTGTCACAGAGCTTCCGGTCCAGGAAGGGCTCTGCAGATATTCTAGACAATGTCTTAATATCCCTCTACCTTGGGAGCCTGGGTGGCTCAGTGAGTTAAGCTTCTGCCTTCGGCTCAGGTCGTGATCTCAGAGTCCCAGGATCCAGTCCCAGGATCCACTCTCAGGATCGAGCCCCGCATTGGGCTCCCTGCTCAGCAGGGAGTCATCTTCTCCCTCTCCCACTGCTCCTGCTCATGTTCTCTCTCGATCTCTCTCTCTCTCTCTCAAATAAATGAATAAAATCTTTTAAAAAATATATCCCTCTACCTTCATCTCCTGCTCTGTAAGGGAGTCTGGCAGGGCAGCTGAGGAAGAATGACCATTTTCCCAGAGTTCTGTGTCACTATGCCTGGTAGATTTGCAGCCTGTTAAGATCCATAGATCTCACAAAGCCCAGCCCTGGGCTATAGAAGTTGTGTACTGGCTGTCATTCATGTCTCCCTCCCCCCAACTCCTGTTCTGGAGTACAGAGGCTTTGCCAGAAGAGAGTAAACTGAGCCTCAAGAATGGCAGCACCCTGCCTATGCCAAGTTTGACAATTGAACTAAAGTGAATGACTCAACTGGTAATTCTGGTATTTAGATAAAGCCTATCTCAATCACACTTGGATTGAATTGGCTTCTTTATAGTGTGCCCACTGCCATTCAATCCACCAAGTATGCCTTTGACATTACTCCCTGTGGACTATCTTACTTGTTAAAATCATGAGAGAAGATCACATTTATTGACTTCTTATCCTAACACTTAGTACATTTCTTATTTTAGTGTCAAATCACCATTAAAGCTTTCAGATCAAGACAAATGAAATAGTTATATATTAACTCACATAAGTAGTCAAGAGCTTCATAAAATGAAACAAGAAGGGGAAATGCTGATTAGGCTTTAGGTTCTCATTTTTTCTCAAAATGAATTCAGTGTTTTGAATGAAAAAGCCTGATTGTGCCACTTGGTAGAAAATGAACTGATCTCTCTGTGATTAATTCAGGTTTTATTTGGTCAATAAGGTAGTCATTGTAGTATTGGGAAGGGATTATTACAGGTTGGTCTTGTTTGTTGCACATTTTATTTATTGGCTATGAGTTATCATAGCTAGTTTTTCCTAGCTACTTGTAGCTAGGCAAACTATATCAGTCATAAATTTTATCACAATTAATAAAGACCCTTAAGTAGGGTGAAAATCACACATGATTTAAATAAATATATGTAGCAGATGCTTTTCGGGATTCCTAATGTAGTTATTAAGAAACCTGCACTCACAGAGAACCCAAACTCCAGTTTATTTAAGGCAAACACATTTACAATTCTGTAGTTACTAGCTTTCACTTTAATGGGCCTTTATAGTTAGATGTGGACATGAATAAAAAAAAGGAGCAAAGCCGCATAAGGATTGACCTGAGTCCTACATGAAAGGGCATATGGCCTTCAGCTTATTTGGACAACAGAGAAACTAATCTACAGACAGGTGTTGGGTGATGAAATCTGATGAATGGCAAGACACCCAGAAAACAAGTGGCTGCAGAGAAGCAAGAGGTACTTAGGATAGACATTTGTAACCAGATTATGAAATAATTCCAAATTTAACAAATAGTCACAAAAGTAATTGAGAAAGGGTAAAACAGATTGGCAGTTCCTCTAAAAGTTAAACATGGAATTACCATATGACCCAGCAATTCTACTCCAAGGGATACGTTTAAGAGAATTGAAACCAAGAGTTCAATAAAAAACGTGTACGTGAATGTTCATTGCAAAGTGGAGGTAATTCAAACACCCAACAACTGATGAGTAGATAATAAAATATGGTATATACATATAATAAAATATTATTTAGCCATAACCAGTAATGAAGGATTTGTAGATGCTTACAACAGGGACGAATCTTGAATACATTGTGCTAAGTGAAAACAGCCAGACATGGAAGTTCACCTACTGTAGGATTCTAGTTATATGAAATGTTCAGACTAGGCAAACCCACAGGGACAGAACACAGACCAGTGGTGGTCAGGGACTAGAGGAAGGAGAGACTGCGGAACAAATATGGGGTTTGTAATGTAAAAATCAGATAAAACTCAGGCAGACATGATGGTTGCACAATATTGTTAATGTAGTGGAAGTCACTGAGTTACACACATTAAAATTGTTAAATGATGAATTTTGTTACATGAATTTTGCCTTAGTGATATGTAAAAAAATAAATAAGTAAAAATAAGTACTCAGTATACTAAGAGGAAGTATCTTCAGCCTTCTGTGCCTGGAGTAGAGGATCCACTGGACAAGTGGGTGCCGGGTGGTGAAGGGAAATCAGTCTTCTTCATCATGTGGACTTGAAATAGACCTTCTGTCACGTGGAGCTGTGGAGGGTGAGGAGCTGTGTCTGCTGCCTGCCCTTCCAGACTTGAACTGTAGCTCAACTGGCAGAGAGAGATGCATAAGGTCTCTCCTCCTTGGAGCAAAGCTGCATTTTACTGGCCTAGAGGGGGAGAGATGGGAGCAGGTTGTGGTTTAAATGTTACAGATTGTCACTGTTTCCCATTTGCTGTATGTCTTTAAGACAAATTCCAGACATTAAAGGGTTTTTTTTTTCACAATTTTCACCAGTTAAATAATTGTTTATCACCAAGCTTTTCACACCACCATATTGTAAGTCACAATCTGTCTTTATTCTTAAATAGCAAAAACAAAGAGCAAACTGGTAAGATTGTGAATAGAGGTTTTGCACAGGAAGTTTTAAGTATTTCATGGTTCCATTCTTTCAATGATGTCAAATTTATCTTTTGAAAGGGCTAAATAAGTATTTCTGTCACTCATTTCAAAATAAAAGTTAGAAGTGATGAATTGTCTTTCATCACTTTTTCTTGGAATAGACAAAAATAATCATTAAATATAAGTGAGAATTCTGAAAATACAAAGAGAAATTCGACAAAAGATTTTCTAAAAACATAGCATATTTTCAGATAAGAATGTTTACTATTGCAAAATATATCAGTATTCCCCAAATTAAACTGCAATTTCATTCACAATCACAAAATGATTTTTATGGATCATGATGAGCTGATAGCAAAATTTATTTATTAAAAAAATGTGTGAGAATAGCCAGGGAACTGAAAAAGGAAAGCAAGAGGGAGGTATTTTTCACATCACATAGAAAAACATATTGTATAGCTATAGAATTAAAATAATGTGAATTAATGAGGGAATAGGTAACTAGGACAATGCATCCAAATACAGATGATAAAGATGATATTCACGCTATGGGGCAAAGAATAGACAACTTCATAAGTGATGGTGGGAAAAGGGATTATCCAGATGGAAACAACAAAATGGAACTTTGTTATCTATATAATGTCTAAATAGAAAAAAATTGACAAAGCAGGAAAAAACATCCAGTAGAAAAAAGACAGTCTCTTCAATAAATGGTGTTGGGAAAATTGGACAGCTACATGCAAAAGAATGAAACTTGACCACTATCTCACACCATACACAAAGATAAACTCCAAATGGATGAAAGGCCTCGATGTGAGACAGGAA
This sequence comes from Ailuropoda melanoleuca, assembly GCF_002007445.2. NCBI lineage: Eukaryota > Metazoa > Chordata > Mammalia > Carnivora > Ursidae > Ailuropoda > Ailuropoda melanoleuca. The sequence goes on from NC_048226.1 coordinate 33,885,142, forward strand.
TCCATCAAAATCATAGAGAACATAGGTTGCAACCTCTTTGACATCAGCCAAAGCAACTTTTTTCATGACACATCTCCAAAGGTAAGAGAAACAAAAGAAAAAATGAACTTGTGGGACTTCATCAAGATAAAGAGCTTCTGCACAGCCAAGGAAACAGTCAAAAAAACTAAGAGACAGCCCACAGAATGGGAGAATATATTTGCAAATGACACTACAGATAAAAGACTAGTATCCAAGATCTACAAAGAACTTCTCAAACTCAAAACACGAGAAACAAATAATCAAATCAAAAAATGGGCAGAAGATATGAACAGACACTTTTCCAATGAACACATACAAATGGCTAACAGACACATGAAAACATGTTCAAAATCATTAGCCATCAGGGAAATTCAAATCAAAACCACACTGAGATACCACCTTACGCCAGTTAGAATGGCAAAAATAGACAAGGCAAGAAACAACAATTGTTGGAGAGGATGTGGAGAAAGGGGATCCCTCCTACATTGTTGGTGGGAATGCAAGTTGGTACAGCCACTCTGGAAAACAGTGTGGAGGTCCCTTAAAAAGTTAAAAATTGAACTACCCTATGACCCAGCCATTGCACTACTGGGTGTTTACCCCAAAGATACAGACGTAGTAAAGAGAAGGGCCATATGCACCCCAATGTTCATAGCTGCATTGTCCACAATAGCCAAATCATGGAAGGAGCCGAGATGCCCTTCAACAGATGACTGGATTAAGAAGCTGTGGTCCATATATACAATGGAATATTACTCAGCTATCAGAAAGAACGAATTCTCAACATTTGCTGCAACATGGACGGCACTGGAGGAGATAATGCTAAGTGAAATAAGTCAAGCAGAGAAAGACAATTATCATATGGTTTCACTCATTTATGGAACATAAGAAATAGGAAGATCGGTAGGAGAAGGAAGGGAAGAATGGGGGGGGGTAAACAGAAGGGGGAATGAACCATGAGAGACTGTGGACTCTGGGAAACAAACTGAGGGCTTCAGAGGGGAGGGGGGTGGGGGATTGGGATAGGTCGGTTATGGGCATATTGCATGGTGCACTGGGTGTTATACGCAAATAGTGAATCATGGAACATTACATCAAAAACTGGGGATGTACTGTATGTTGACTAAGATAACAAACTAACAATTATTAAAAAAAAAAAAAAGAAAGTGTGAGTTCCGATTTTTTTCCTCAGGTGTTTGTTCCTGTCTATCAGATTGATTGTGTTCTTATTACTGAGTTGTAGTTTTTAAAATACACAAAGGCAAAAAATACTTTGCCAGAAATATTTTTTAAATTTTAGTTTATCATAATTCCAGTATTGTTAACATGCAGTGTTATATTAGTTTCAAGTAATGTGTTTTGAAAATATTTTCTCCTTGTGCATGGTTTGTCTTTTCATTTCCTTAATGGCATCTTTGAAGTGCAAAATTCTTTAATTTCTATGAAATCCAATTTACTAATTGTTTTCTTTCACCATTTTCACTTAATATGTCCTATGTAAGAAATCTTTGCCAAATCCGAGATCATTTAGTTATTCTTCTATATTTCCTTTTGGAAATTTTACAGTTTCAGCTCTGAAATCTAGAGCTATGCCTCATTTTCAGCTAATTTTTATATGTGAATTTAGGTAATAGCTGAGCGTGTTTTTTCCTTTGTATATGGCTATTCAAGCATTTCACAAATTTGTTAAAAATTTTATATCCTTCCACATAAGATTATGTATGCACAAGTGTCAAAAATCAGTCTACATGTGTACGGGTTTGTTTATGGTCTCTATTCTATTCCATCAATCTATTTGTCTAACATGATGATAATACCATGATACATTGATTAAAAACTTTATTATAATTAGTAGTTTAGCTTTACAAATTTATCCTTTTTCTGTTTTCTTTCTTTCTTTTTTTTTTTTTTAGTAATCTCTACCCCTGACATGGGAATTGGACTCACAATTAAAGATATCCTGAATGAGATCCTGGAATTAAAGGGTAAATTATGCAAAAATTAAGGAAATCCTAGTAAATCTTACTAAACTATGGACTTTAGTTAATAATAATGTGTCTTTAGCTGTCATGTCTCTTTAGGTTCCTTTTGGCTGTGACAATTTCTTAGACACTTCTTGTTTTTGATAATTTGATAGCTTTGAAGAGTATTCGTCAGTTATATTGTAGGATGCCCTTTGTTGTAATTTGTCTGAGGTTTGATTGGTCTGGGGTTATAGGTGTTTGGGGGGACAATCATGGAGATAAAGTGCCATTTTTGTCATCTCATAAGGATATATGCTATCAATATGATTTATAAATATTGATACTGACTGATTGCCTGATTAAAGTAGTGTTTTTCAGGTTTCTCTACTATAAAGTTATTCTTTTCAGACTGTACTCTTTGAAAGGAAACCATTATCTCCTCTCATTTAGAAAGAAGTATCCACATAATTTATTTGGGATACTTATGCATGACAGATTTGTCGCTTCTCCCCCACTTATTAATTTCTTCGACCATGCATGTATGACGATATGGCCTCATGGATATTTATTTTACTTTGAGTTATACTCCAATACTACTTTATTAATTTAGTTACTGAAATGGTTTCAGCTTTGGCCACTGAGGTGGGGAATCCTTTAGTTGGTGACTATGTTTCTTTGACACATCTCGTTTATATAGATCTACTTTTTAAGCATTTACTTAGCGATATCTCAGTAGTACAAAATGTTTCAGACTCAACTTGCATATTTCCTGCTTCAGTCCTAGAATCAGTCACTTCTCCAAGAAGCCCGGGTTCATTTTATTCAAGAGTGATATTTAAAACTAAGATCTGGGCGCTAAGTATGCTTGTTGCTAAAGTTCATGCCAACAAATTCAGCAATGTACATGACTTAGGTAAATTCTCTCAAAGATCCAAATTATCAAAGAAATAGATAACTTGAATAATTCTACCTATTATAGAAATTTAATTCCTTATTAATTAAGCTTTCAGAAAGAAATCTTTAGTTCTGAATGGCTACCATATATATACTAAAGAAATAATATCAATTCAGGGGTGCCTTGGTGGCTCAGTTGGTTAAGCACCAGACTCTTGGTTTCAGGTCATGATCTCAGGATCCTGAGGTGGAGCCCTGGGCTAACCTCTATGCTCAGTGTGGAGTCAGCTTGAGATTTTCCTCCCTTCCTTTTCCTCCCCCTGTGCTCTTCCCCCACTCCCTTACACACACAATCTCTCTCTAAAATAAATAAATAAATAAATAAAATCTTCAAAAAAAAGAAAGAAAGAATACCAACTCTATACAAAATCTTCCAGAATACAGGAGATGAGGGAACACTTCCCAACTTATTTTGAGGCCAGCATTAAAACGGTTCACAATATTCTCTTTTTAATCCTTTTAATAGCTGTACACCTGTAGTAATGTCCTTTCTTTCATTCCTGATATTGGTAATTTGTGCCTTCTTGTTTTTTGATCATCAATATGACTAGATTTTTATCAGTGATACAGTTTTTCCTCCTATTGGTTTTCTCTGCTGTGTAGTAAGAATTAATCCCACTCAGAAGGAGGTCTGGCCTTGATCTTAGGCTACTGGGATCGATAGTTCCCAAGAATATCCTGCCTGGTAGGAATATCTGTTTGTCTTGGGGCTTTGGCCACCAAAGAGTCTAACAGTGATCTACAATGGGGCTTTGGGCCTTGTGGTGTCTGCCTGCCCTCTGAAGAAACTGGAAACTCTATTATCCTGACTTCTAGGAAGGCCTAGACCAAAGGAGAGCCACATGGGCGGTAGGTAATTGAACCTCAATGAACTCTCTGGAAACCTAGGCTCAGATGAACTCCTCTGGTGGGCAGTACTCTTTGCATATTGCTTTACACTGATGCTGGGGAAGGTAACATGCAACATGTCCATGACTCTATAGGGAGAGAAGATCATGAAAGCTCCGCATTTCTCTTAGTTGAGTGTAATTTATATCTCAGTCATGAATTTGAGCCCTATGTGTGGTGTAGTTTACTTAAGTATTTTTAAAAAAATATTTTCTAATCCACCTTGAATTTTTTCTGTAATCCGTGGGTTATATATTAGCTATCTGTTTAATTTGCAAATATTTGTGTATTTCCTAATATCCATCTGTTGATTTTTTTAATTAATTCTCTCATGGTTAAACTGTTATTTCCATTATTTTAATCCTCTTAAGTTTATTAAGACTTATTTTATGATCCAGAATTTGGTCTTTCCTAGTGAATGGATTGACTCTGTGATCATTATAAAAAGTCCCTTTTTATCTCTACTAACATTTTTATTTTAAAGTCTATTTTGTCTGATATTTTTATAGCTACTCCAGCTCTCTGTTATAACTTTCATGGAATATCTTTTAACATCTTCCTACTTCAGCTTTCTTGTATATTTGAATCCAAAATGTGCCTCCTATAAAGAGTATGTAGTTTGATATTGTTTTTTATCCAGTTTTATTTTGTCTGACAATCTCTGCCTTTCGGTTGAATTGTTTAATCCATTCACATTTCATATTATTATTGATATTGTTGGATTTATATTTCTCATTTTATTTTTTCTTACATGCCTTACGTCTGTTTTGCTACTTTAGTCTTCTTTTACTGCATTAAGTGAATATTATCTAGTGTAATATTTTAACTTTTTAACCATTGTTTCACTATATTTTTAAAAATTATTTACTTAGTGGTTGCTATAAGACTTAAAATGTATATCCGAATTTATCAGAATCTGCTTCAGATTTATACTAACTAAATTCCAGTGTGATCTACAAATGTGACACAATTATAACTCTACACCCTTACACTTTTTTGTGATATTATTGTTATATATATCCTATCATTTTGTGTTACAAACCCAAATATACATATTACTTTACATAATTTTATGTGGGTTACAAAAATTTAGAAACCACAAATGTAATATTTTGATATCCAAAAACTCATTAGCCCCCAAATCTTCCTCCTCTGTCATTGCATGCTTTCACCAATGACAAAATCACATCAGCAGGATGATGTCAGGTATCACCTCTGACTCTTTTTCTTCATTTCCCATAATACACTAGTCGGTAAGCCCAGGTGATGTTGTCACCACTACATACCAGAACCTTAGTTCAAACTTTGTCTTCACTAAACAGTTGCTTCAGCCTTATGCTTATCACCAGTTCCTCCTCCACATTGCCAACTCAGTTTTTTTCTAGAGCAGAAATCTCATTAAATTAGTCTTTTATCTATAAACCTAAACATTTTAGCATGATGTATATACATAATATAATATAATATGATATATTATTATGTATTACATATGCCTAATATATAAATAATATATACACATATGCATAATACATGTACATATATACATAATATATACACATATAAACATAATGTATATATGTGTATATACACAATATATACATATATACATTATGTATATATGTATATATACACATTATACACACACACACACACACACACACGATGTACTCTGTCAAGAATCTTAGCTCTCACACATGCTATTCTCTTTCAGCCTGCAAAAATCTGACCTCAATTTTCTGCTGGTGGGCTCTTCCACATGTGTCTTCTCTCTTTGTTTATAATTGACTCAAGCATTCATTCTATCCTCTATATTTTAATAATCACTTGTAAATGTATCCATTACGACATTTACTATTTTGAATTACAATTGTATATTTGTAAATTTCTCTTCTTTCCTCCCAACCTCACCTTATGCTCTGAACATGGTCAGGCCCAAGACACTATATAATTCATCTTGGAATGCCAAGAAGTTGGTGTTCAATAGAGATTTGTTGAAATGGATACATTACCTAGTTAATTTAAAGACAGTATAAACAAATGTTGTCTTTCTAATGTTACTCTATCATGGTGAGACACTGAGGATATTTGCACTTCTTTGAAAAGGATTATATCCTGCTAGATATTTATTAAAATTCTTCCCTGAAAATGCCTCCTAGGTCTTATGATTTTATGTCTATATTCTATCTCTCTGCTAAGTTAATTACTGATTTACCTAAGATTACAATAGCTTCAACCTGCAATCTTAAATAAAAAGGCATTAGAAAAAGCAATGCATAGGCTTATATTTTCTATAATCATGTGTAATGATTTCATAATTGGGCTATGCTAATAGAAACTAGATTGAGATGGGATGCTAGCACTATTTGCAACAAAAGAAATAAGGATCTCAACCGGGATATACGATGCTGAATTTTACAAAATCAAGAAAAAGCATTTACTAGCCATGAATTGGAGTGCAGAAAGTTCTACATATTAACATAAGCAAAATGAGGTTTCTGGCCTTAGGCATCAAATTCAATCATTTCATCTCTCCAAGTAGCTCTTTCTCTATTTTAATATCCCCACAGGCACACACTCACAAGGATAGAAATGATGGAAGTGATTTTGAATTTTAAATCCAAATCAAAGTCTAAATGGAGTACAGAATACAATATTTAGCATACCAGGCTTAGCATCCTAGCTCTTAAGTCTCAGAAAATGAAAGATCTGTTTAAAAATTATGATAGAATAATGTTTGCTTATTGAAGTTCCCAATATAATCTTGCTGTTGAATTTTAGGCAACAGACCCAACTGTGGAAATTGATCAATATACATTAAAACATCATTTTTATTTCAAATACTATAATTAGTACAATACTGTTAGTTTAGCTCTCTTAGTACAAGTTAACTGATTATTATATAAAAAGAATTTGTGTGATAAGTTTATTTAGTAAAAAAATAATAAATGAAGGCATGAACATAACTGACAAATGTATGCTATATAAAACAAAAGAAAAAATTATGCACAAGCAAGAGGAGCATTTAATTAAATATTTATAGTATCTTAAATTAGGTATGACATTAGATTATATGTATGTCCAGTTGCATCAGAAACTGGAACAGAAATTAAAAGGCTCATCCCTTATGTCAAATTACGTGGTGCCTAGGCTTGCAATGTCATGAAATTAGCTCACTTTAAACACTACCAGCAGGTTAGTCTAATTAAATATAACTATTAAAAAGTTACTTCACTCCTGAAAAAAAGTTGGTAGTTTCCCACTACATAGGATAATGCTAGAATTTATTTATTTATTTATTTATTTATTTATTTATTTATATTTTTTAATGAATTTTTATTATATCATGTTAGTCACCATACAGTACATCCCCGGCTTCCGATGTAAAGCTCGATGATTCATTAGTTGCATATAACACCCAGTGCACCATGC